>NC_057810.1:9149370-9152833 GCF_018294505.1 Triticum aestivum
ATATCTACCCTATATTTAGGCTGGATATGAAGGGGGCCGAACAGCCCAGACACTTGATGCCGGTTTAAGGCACCCGACTGGGTCTTTTTTTTACTGGTCAATGACCGCACCGTCCGTCCGGGCGTTTGGGGATGGTTTGGGTTGGCTAGTTTGGGGGACGGTTTGGGTTGGCCGGCGGTAGATGCTCTTAGCCGGGTACTAACTGCACCAGCACATCTGGTTGAATGGATAATTGCTAGTCACGTGCATGCTCTTCCAAAATTGTTTCCATGCATAAAAGGGTCTATGACACCAGGGCATGTCCTGAGGTTTTGGGGGCCAGGGCAAAAACAAAAACTAGGGGCCTTTAGTATAGACAATATAGCAATAATAATGGATATATGAAATGTTACTGATAAACACTTAAACACATGAAAAACAATCTATATATGAAATAATTATACTTGTTACTTTAAAAAAATTAACATTCCTCGATGTGAAGTAACTTATCTCGATGTCTATCTAATCAAATAATTTCTTCTTGATGCTTAATTTACCAAACAATTTAAACTCTCTTGGGTCATTGATGTTGATCTCAAATAGTTCCTCAATAATTGCATATTTGTAAACCTTCTTTCAACCGATGCGACAGTTATATGCACTGCAAATAAGATGATAAACAATAGATGCATTATGACAAAAATCGACTTCTCTAACATGCTTGAATATCACCATAGTAGACATTACACCATCTGACAAACTAAAATTTATAATATCACCATAGTCAACTCTAGCAGATTTTACTTGTGCACCTGTTTGTTGAAATAATTATACTGTGAGGGCGACTTACATTTTTATCACCGATATATATGTCAATATTGTCCTCTTGTCTAGATTCAGAATTCCAATCAATTTGTTCCTCTTCCTCAACAACAATGGTGAATTTACCATTTCGGATCAAGAAGGACCAGCATTATTCTTGAAATTTTCGCAAAAGCGTCTCCCTGATTGTAACAACACATTTTTCAGCGTGCTGGAAGTAAATACAATTGACATCAAAGGTTGATCAATGCTAGCTACCCACCATTTATGCAATGGATAAATTACTTAATCAATAGAATCGTATAGGGATTAGAGACGCCCGGGAATAGAGATCTGCAATAGGAGTAATAATATACCATGGATGAATTGGATCATCTTTTTTTTTCTTCTCGACTTGGATTGGATCGTCCTTGGTTGTAGTAGGGCGTTCAGCCATGACCATGTGGATTTGCATGCAAGTCCAACACCTAGAGTCGGGACAGAAAGCGGCATCGCGTACCGAGTATTGACCCCATCTTGCGATCGGGGCGCCCGGGAATACAAATCTGCATCGGTGAGACGACAAACTGCTGGTCTAAACTAGGGAAGAAATTATGGGAGAAAAATACGCCGTTGGGTCAGTAGATTACTAAGAAGAATCGCTAGGTTTGCCTGTGTCCACGCCTGACTACATCCCTAACCCATGCCCGTAGTTTGTTGACCAATGGCCCGTAGGCTACCTGCAGACCTGGGGAGGGCCCCCTGAATTTTGGGGGCCCGGGGTGGCCGCAGCCCCCCCCCCTCCCCCAGGGTCGGGTGTGCCTTTAATTCATAGTTTATGTACACTCAAGGAAGGAGTATGTAGACTGGAGTAATGTTTTTGGAAAGTATGGAGTGTATAGTGCCCTCCCTACCATAATATAAGAGCGTTTTTACACTATTATAGTGTAAAAAACACACTTACATTATATTATGGAATGAAGGGATTATGTTATAACGTTTAAGAAAGTATGGAGTATTTTCTTTTTAATTGTGGAAGTATTTTTTTTAAGAATGGAGTATATTGTCTTATACAAAAGAAAATATATAGTATGAATTATGGAATATCTCATAAAATTATGTATATATGCTGGCGGCCGGACACCGGCGAGGACGGAGTAAATTGACAGCAAGTATTGCGTGCCAATTTGAGCGACATATATGATTTTTTTTAGTATGTTTAAAATATATACATGAAGTAGTACGTAGTATATGCTACACAAAATTAGTATGTAGTCCTAGAAAATGAAGCATGGATGGAGTGTACCGCAGTGATGGTTACAAGTAGGTCGCTGTTAAATTCAGGAACTCCCAAGTCTGTGATTTATGCTCAAATGCTGCCTAAGGTGGATAAGAAGACCCGAAAACTACATCGTTATTTGCTAGGAAACCACCGTAGATTTCTATGAAGAACAAAAGAATGTTATGCATGCTAGCATGAAGAAAGGATTATATTTGTGTACCGAAAAGGACTGCAGCCAAAAATGAAGATGAAAACGTAGTTCCCATTCATTTGTCCAAACTATGGTATAGGAGAAGCAATACACTCTTAGTTTATATAGTATGTAGTATATCCCGGAGAAATTATATTAAGTACTTACTACCAAAGAGGTATGGAGTACGTATACAAGACTAGTATATAGTATATAGACAAGAAGTAGTATGGAGTATATACACACGGGTAGTATGAAGTATGTATTGCTGGGTTGTTGGTTTTTGGGTAGCCAAACAGTCTTGTCGCCTGAGGTGGTGTTGAGTATGTAGAAGAAAATTGTATTGAATATTAACAAAACAGTGTATGTAAATATTGAAAATCCGCGACGACTACGCTCACTGTAATCTTGCTCATTCAATTGTGTCGGGATTCCATCTGCTATATTAGCTTTGTACATGTTGGGTGAATTTTTCTGTGTATATATAGTTCTCCAGCAATGTCGGTATTAAATGATGTATAGTGTCGTTCCTGTTCTGACTTCTGACATAGGGTGCATGCATCGTACTCGACTGCTATGCCCAACAACCACAACTTCAATTGAATGCATCACGCTCCTCAACCTCCCACCTACTCCTCTTCTCCACAGACGGTGGTTGAACAATCAAGAGTTCAAGCTCCCTGCAGTGAATTGAATTCATGATTTTTTGTGGAAAAGACTCTACAATTTTCATTTTCATGATTCATTGCAGCGTCTCCATGTGCTCCTCGTCCGCCTCCATGTATGTATGGACTATATACACAAGAATATTATGGAATACGAAAACACGCTGATATTTAGAAATGTCCATAGCTAACCTGATACAGTCCCCCATCTCAGATTTTTAAGCTCATCTCGAGGAACGAGGCAACAAATATAGTACTATTATGTAAGCGTTTTTATCTATTCGTGTAAGCGTATGGTAACAGCCTGACAACGAAATAAATGATGTCTCATTCTCACGTCTCAGAATTGAAGCATGCGACCACGTTCACGGGATCATGACCGATAAATTGCAACATCCATTAAATATCTATTCATGTGCATGCACTCATGAGCCGTAGCAGCTACAAGTACAACCCTTGCAAACGATGGTGCCTCCGCGGTTGATGCCTGCCACTCATGGACGCCGGAGAAACCATTAGTCAACCAGAAACTCCAATGACAAAGGA
>NC_057810.1:9152843-9154045 GCF_018294505.1 Triticum aestivum
TTTCACCCCAAGTCAATGCAGATTTGATACCTTTGGGAAGACATGCCACATACTCTGGCGACACGTTTTGAATTTTGGTTTCACTATTACCTTTCTTATCAATTAAATTGAGAGCCCGTCCGATGCAAAAATTTACTCAAGAACCTCCCTTCTCCATGAGTTTTCTATGAAAACAGAACTCGTCTACCCCAGCCCATATTCCTCTTCTCTGGTTGACTCAAATCCACTAACCGGCTGCAGGCGCCACTGCTACGTTCGTTTCCAATACAATAAGAAACCAGAGTTTAGTCTCTCCTCCCCCTTTATGTCTTAATCCTGACATACAGTCTCAGAACATTAGTTCCGTTTATTTCCGTATATAGATGTAAATCTAAATCTCCTTTGGTCCCATTCATCGAATCTCTCGGTTTGTTTAAAGGTCATCCAGTCTTCTCGAACACGGGATTGCGGTATCATGTCTTTCTCCACTAAACATGGGTTTGCAGAAGCTTGCAACACCTCGTGATCCTACCACTGTCCAGTTATATAAGTAGGGGTAGGGAGCACTCGGAACGCATAGATTGATATTGTTGAAACCTAGGCAACACGAAAAGAAAATCCAAGAAGACAGTAAAAAAGCAATACAAGTTGCCCTAAATAGCAGTAGGGTCATTTCGGTGTGTCTCCAAAGGCTCAAAACCCATGTATATACATTACTTGTGTATATACAAGCCGCCCCCATGTGAACAGCCCATGATATTATTGGTGGTATGTGTACACCAGCAATGCAGTTCTACCCCGTAAAAGTAAAGTAAAATTACTCAACTTATTATTGTTCTATTCTACATGAGTTGTATGAGTCCGTCCCAACATCCCGATAGGTAAAGATGTGGTGCGCTCATGCAGGCATCACTCGGGCAACATGTCCAACAAAAGAAGACCAAAGCACTTTTTTTAAGATGGAGATATTTCCAAGACAAACTACAGGCAAATCAAGGAGTCGAGAAGAACGGAGGATGGCAAAGACACCCGGGTATAGTCACGAAGGACAAAGTAAACCCTATGCGTATGTGGTGGACGCAGGAGAAATCATTAGTTAGCAAGAAACTCCAATGGCAGAGGACAAAAAACTCAAAGAACATTGATTGATGACGTTGGTGTATATGCATGCATCCATGCACATGTTTTTTAGTTGCATCCACGAATACGTTGAGAGAGAGAGG
>NC_057810.1:9154055-9155877 GCF_018294505.1 Triticum aestivum
GTAGTTTCCACTACGGTACCTTTTATACTCCCTCTCTTACTAAATGTAAGTTTTTTAGCGATTCCACTACAAAGTACATAAGGATGTATATAGACATATTTTAGAGTGTAGATTCACTTATTTTGCTCTGTATGTAGTCCATAGTAGAATCTTTAAAAGACTTATATTTAGAAACGAATGGAGTAGTTCTTAATTAACGCATAAATTAATGAAATGTTGGGAGATTTTCCAGTAACTAACTAAGACAATCGGAGTAGAGAGGAGAGTTTATCAAAAAACAAAAAAATAGAATTAGAGGAGAGTAAACTAACCTTCATTCCTTACCGAGCGTCCGAGGCTGTGGGCTGTGGATCACTGCCGCGCCACACCCCCATTTGCTGGTGCCGACGGATTCGAAATTTGGAATCAAGTTTAATTGTGGCGCATGAAGCAGCAGCAAGACAAAACCTAAATTATTGGTGTGCGTGCCACTGCTGATTTTCATGTTGCTCATGATGGGATTTGTGTAATTGTTATTGCTTGATTTAGGCTGCTAAATCTCCCATAAGTGGGATTTATTTTGCGTTAGAGACCTATGATTCGTTCCCCCTTGGATTCGTCCTTGCGTTACCGACCACGTGCACCACAGGGACGTCCGAGGTGCGAAGCTGCTGCAGTACTACTACTGTAGAAAGCAAAGGCACGTGATCTGTTTGGAAAATAAAAGGAACTAGCACATGGTGCTGGAAGTTTTTGGGACACATGCTGGGTATACCATGGAGGCTACCAAGAATCAAATTTCTTTGGATGTGTTGCTAATTGAACACGAGGTTTTACATGCTATGTATGGATGATTTACGCTATTTTCTATCTGAACTTTGATGAAGCCCGCCGTGTTTGCGCTAATTTTGTCCGGTTAGTTGAAACCCGGCTTGAAATGTATGCTGCCCCGCCTCTGGCATCCGTGTCCGTGGACTGATCTCCCCGTCCGTGGACGGATGCCGGAGCGACGACTACAATCACTGAAGCGAGCTGAAGCCACCGTCATCGCTCCTTTCTCACCAGAGCCAGCCAGAATGTATTATTCTAGACAATCGGGAAGTTATCGTGCTAAGGCCATATAGGACCAGTGCACGAACAACAGCCGCTGCAGTTGAAGCGAAGTTTACGTTGGAAGGATCGAACTTGTACACACGCGAACACATACCGGATCCACATGGGTCCACCGAAGACAAACACTGACCGAATCCCGCAAGATTCGCTAGAGACAAACCTCCACACGCCCTTCTGATGATATATTTGTTAGGTTAATATTTTCTTTCCAATATTTATTTGGACCATACCGATTACCAACTTCCACATTAGTCGTATTTGCATTAGCATCATGTCCAAAAACAAATTAAGAGGTTGAATCAATTAGATTGTATAATTTTGGAATAGACTGGGTTCTCTTCCTCTTCATGTCTTCATGGACCAATCTCAGATTTTCTAATTAGTTTCAATGATTGTAGTTTCCACTATGGCACCTTTTATACTTTTAATGCATAAATTTGTCAAATGTCGGGAGATTTTCCAATAACTAATTAAGGCAATCGGAATTGGGAGGAGAGTTTCTCAAAAAACAAAGGAGAGAGTTAGAGGAGAGTAATCTAACCTCCATTCCATGCCATATGCGTCCGAGGGTCCAAGCACCAGTGGCTGTGGGTTGTGGATCACTGCTGCGCCGCACCCCATTCTCGTTATCTTGTCACGGATGGATTAGAAAGTTGGAATCAGCAATAAGGGAACTGCCCTCGGCGGCTGCGGCGCATGAAGTAGCAGCAAGCCTAAACCTAAGCTATCG
>NC_057810.1:9155887-9157873 GCF_018294505.1 Triticum aestivum
CAAGATAAGTACTTGCCTAATCTTGATCATGGAAAAAACAAAGCTGTTTAGGGCACATCTAGATGTGGCCAACTTATTGCACATCTAAGTGACTCAAGCAAACATAAAAAGAAAAGAAAAGAGAGAACAAAAATACCCGCATGAATCTCCATCTAAAATCAATGGCTTGAGACTCAGATGTGCAATACTTACGGCACCTCTGAATTTACTTTAGCAAAACGGTAACACAAATCGTTGGGGGTCCCCCCCCCCTCCTGCCCCCTTGGATTCGTCCTTGCGTAACAGACCACGTGCACTGCAAGGACGTCCTAGGTGCAAGAAGCTGCTGCGGTACGCTCACAAGCGAGTCGAGGGAGTCCTTGGCTGAGGCGTGCGTTGCTGTCAAAAGTACTACTGTAAAAGGCAAAGGCACATGGTGTATGTACGTGGCTTTGGAATGCTGGAAGTTTTTGGGACACATGCTGGGTGTACCATGGACGCTACATGGAATCAAATTTCTTTGGATGTATTGCTAATTGCACACGAGCTTTTACATGCTATGTATGTGATTTAGGCTATTTTCTATCTGAACTTTGATGAAGTCGGTCGTGTTTGTACGAATTTTGTCCGGTTTGTTGAAACCCGGCTTCAAATGTATGCTGCCCCATCTCGGGCATCTGTGTTCGTGGACTGATCTCTCCGTCCGTGAACGGATGCCGGAGCAAATTTGCGGGTCAACGTTGGAGGTGCCCTAAACCATCAGCCTAGACATGCATAAAAAGTTTAGCTATATATTCATGACCTGCAACCCGAGGGAGGGAGCAGAAAAGTTTCTAGTGGCTAGTTTGATCTGTGGGTCCAACAAAGCAGTGCTTGCACCGATGGATCAGCTGTTCTTAATGGCAATGGGGCTATTGCCCGTGCTAGCCTTCATCGTCCTTATGTTCATGCCCAAGCCCAAGAGCAAGATCACCTGCGTTGGTGCCATGCAGCTCCCTCCGGGCAACCTGCCGGAGATGATGCTCAACAAGCCAGCATTCCGATGGATCCACTCGATGATGAAGGACATGGGCACCGACATCGCCTGCATCCGCCTCGGTAACGTCCTCGTGGTCCCGATCACCTGCCCAAAGATCGCCAGCGAGGTACTCAAGAAGCAGGATGCCAACTTCGCCTCCCGCCCGCTCACCTTTGCCTCGTCGACCTTTAGCGGCGGGTACAAGAACGCCGTGCTGTCCCCCATGGGCGACCAGTGGAGGAAGATGCGTCGCGTGCTCACCTCGAAAATCATCTGCCCCTCCCGGCACCAGTGGCTCCACGACCAGCGTGCCCAAGAGGCCGACAACCTCACAAGCTACGTCTACACGCTCGCCACCGCGCCGTCCTCGGCCGTCGATGTGAGGCATGTGGCGAGGCATTACTGTGGTAATGTCATCCGGCGGCTCGTATTTGGCAGGCGCTACTTCGGCCAGCCTCGTCAGGATGGCGGCCCGGGTGCAATGGAGGTGGAGCACATGGACGCTGTGTTCACGTCGCTAGGGCTCCTCTACACGTTCTGCGTCTCCGACTACCTACCATGGCTGCGCGGCCTCGGCCTCGACCTCGACGGACACAAGAAGATTGTGATGGAGGCCAATGCGACGGTCAACCGGCTGCACGACACGGTCATTGACGAGAGGTGGCGGCAATGGAAGTCCGGCCAGATGGAGGAGCTCGAGGATTTCCTCGATGTACTCATCACGCTCAAGGACGCAGAGGGGAACCCTCTTCTCACCATCGAGGAGGTGAAAGCACAGTCGCTGGTACGTACGTAAACACATAACGCATGCATGCATGCAACACCGAGGGCACGCCACCAGAAAAACATCCAGGGGCCAAAAAGCAAAATAAAGAAAAACCGATGTCAACATCAAACGTGTCTATGAAGGTCCAAGATGCAAAAAAAGTATACTTATTTTCATTAATCTGTTGCATGGGATGCTGGTGCAGGACATAATATTTGCCGCC
>NC_057810.1:9495337-9549392 GCF_018294505.1 Triticum aestivum
GACTGGGATTTGTCACTCCGTGTAACGGAGAGGTATCTCTGGGCCCACTCGGTAGGACATCATCATAATGTGCACAATGTGACCAAGGGGTTGATCACGGGATGATGTGTTACGGAACTAGTAAAGAGACTTGCCGGTAACGAGATTGAACAAGGTATCGGTATACCAACGATCGAATCTCGGGCAAGCACAATACCGCTAGACAAAGGGAATTGTATACGGGATTGATTGAGTCCTTGACATCGTGGTTCATCCGATGAGATCATCGTGGAACATGTGGGAGCCAACATGGGTATCCAGATCCCGTTGTTGGTTATTGACCGGAGAACGTCTCGGTCATGTCTGCATGTTTCCCGAACCCGTAGGGTCTACACACTTAAGGTTCGATGACGCTAGGGTTATAGGGAATAGATGTATGTGGTTACCGAATGTTGTTCGGAGTCCCAGATAAGATCCCGGACGTCACGAGGAGTTCCGGGATGGTCCGGAGGTAAAGATTTATATATGGAAAGTTGTTGTTCGGGTTCCGGGAAAAGTTCGGGTTTTTCCGGTATTGTAGCGGAAGCTTCCAGAAGGTTCCGGAGGTCCGGAAATTGTTCCACCACGTCCAATACAGCAGCATGGGCCGTAGGGGGGCGCCCTAGCCTTATGGGCCAGGGGCACCAGCCCCCCCAAGGCCCATGCGCATGGGAGAGGGGAAACCCTAAGGGGGAGGGCCTCCACTTGACTTGGGAGGCACTCCTCCCCCCCTTTGGCCGCCGCCCCCTCCTCAGATTGGATCTGAGGGGGCTGGCCCCCCTCTCCCTTGCCCCTATATATATGTGGGGGGTGGGAGGGCAGCCGCACCCAAGTTCTGGCGCAGCCCTCCCCCTCTCCCAAGTTCTCCTCCTCTCCCGCGGTGCTTGGCGAAGCCCTGCAGGATTACCACGCTCCTCCACCACCACCACGCCGGTGTGCTGCTACTGGACGGAGTCTTCCTCAACCTCTCCCTCTCTCCTTGCTGGATCAAGGCATGGGAGACGTCACCGGGCTGTACATGTGTTGAACGTGAAGGTGTCGTCCGTTCAGCACTAGGATCTCCGGTGATTTGGATCACGACGAGTACGACTCCTTCAACCCCCATTCTTTTGAACGCTTCCGCTTAGCGATCTACAAGGGTATGTAGATGCACTCTCCTTCCCCTCGTTGCTAGTCTCTCCACGGATAGATCTTGGTGACACGTAGGAAAATTTTGAATTTCTGCTATGTTCCCCAACAGTGGCATCATGATCTAGGTCTATTGCGTAGATTCTATGCATAAGTAGAACACAAAGTAGTTGTGGGCGTTGATTTTGTTCAATATGCTTACCGTTACTAGTCCAATCTTGATTCGGCGTCATTGTGGGATGAAGCGGCCCGGACTGACCTTACACGTACACTTACGTGAGACAGGTTCCACCAACTGACATGCACTTGTTGCATAAGGTGGCTAGCGGGTGCCAGTCTCTCCCACTTTAGTCGGATCGGATTCGATGACAAGGGTCCTTATGAAGGGTAAATAGCAATTGACATATCACGTTGTGGTTTTTGCGTAGGTAAGAAACATTCTTGCTAGAAACCCATAGCAGCCACGTAAAACATGCAAACAACAATTAGAGGATGTCTAACTTGTTTTTGCAGGGTATGCTAGGTGATGTGATATGGCTAAGAAGAATGTGATGAATGATATGTGATGTATGAGATTGATCATGTTCTTGTAATAGGAATCACGACTTGCATGTCGATGAGTATGACAACCGGCAGGAGCCATAGGAGTTGTCTTAATTTATTGTATGACCTGCGTGTCATTGAACAAACCCATGTAATTACTTTACTTTATTGCTAACCGCTAGCCATAGTAGTAGAAGTAATAAGTTGGCGAGACAACTTGATGGAGACACGATGATGGAGATCATGATGATGGAGATCATGGTGTCATGCCGGTGACGATGATGATCATGGAGCCCCGAAGATGGAGATCAAAAGGAGCAAAATGATATTGGCCATATCATGTCACTATTTGATTGCATGTGATGTTTATCATGTTTATACATCTTATTTGCTTAGAACGACGTTAGTAAATAAGATGATCCCTCATTAAAATTTCAAGAAAGTGTTCCCCCTAACTGTGCATCGTTGCGAAAGTTCGTCGTTTCGAAGCACCACGTGATGATCGGGTCTGATAGATTCTTACGTTCACATACAACGGGTGTGAGCCAGATTTACACACGCGAAACACTTAGGTTAACTTGACGAGCCTAGCATGTACAGACATGGCCTCGGAACACAAGAGACCAAAAGGTCGAGCATGAGTCGTATGCAGGATACGATCAACATGAAGATGTTCACCGATGATGACTAGTCCGTCTCACGTGATGATCGGACACGGCCTAGTTGACTCGGATCATGTAATCACTTAGATGACTAGAGGATGTCTATCTGAGTGGGAGTTCATAAGACGAACATAATTATCCTGAACATAGTCAGAAACCCTTTGCAAATTATGTCATAGCTCGCGCTTTAATTCTACTGTTTTAGATATGTTCCTAGAGAAAATATAGTTGAAAGTTGACAGTAGTGATTATGCGGACAGTAGAAAGCTTATGTACTTAATGCACCGCTCAGTGTGCTAAACCCCAAACATCGTCTGTGGATGTTGCGAACATCGGACATACACGTTTTGATAACCACGTGGTAGTTCAGTTAAACGGTTTAGAGTTGAGGCACCAAAGATATTTTCAAAACATCACGGAACATATGAGATGTTTCGAGGGCTGAAATTGGGATTTCAGGCTCGTTCCCACGTCAAGAGGTATAAGACCTCCGACGATTTTCTTAGCCTGCAAACTAAGGGATAAAAGCTCAATCTTGAGCTTGTGCTCAGATTGTCTCAGTACAACAATCACTTGAATCGAGTGGGAGTTGATCTTCCAGATGAGATAGTGATGTTTCTCCAAAGACATTGCCACGAAGCTACTAGAGCTTCTTGATGAACTATAACATAACAGGGATAGATATAATGATCCTTGATCTATTCGCAATGTTTGACACCGCGAAAGTAGGAATCAAGAAGGAGCATCAATTGTTGATGGTTGGTGAAAACACTAGTTTCAAGAAGGGCAAGGGCAAGAAGGGATACTTCATGAAACGGGAAAATCAGCTGTTGCTCCAGTGAAGAAACCCAAGGTTGAACCCAAACCCGAGACTAAGTGCTTCTGTAATAAGGGAAACAGCCACTGGAGCAGAATTACCCTAGATACTTGGTAGATAAGAAGGCTTGCAAGGTCGATAGAAGTATATTTGATATACATTATGTTAATGTGACTAGTACTCCTAGTAGCACCAGGGTATTAGATACCGGTTCGGTTGCTAAGTGTTAGTAACTCAAAATAAAAGGTACGGAATAAACAGAGACTAGCTAAAGGTGAGCTAACGATATGTGTTGGAAGTGTTTCCAAGGTTGATGTGATCAAGCATCGAACGCTCCCTCTACCATCGAGATTGGTGTTAAACCTAAATAATTGTTATTTGGTGTTTGCGTTGAGCATAGACATGATTGGATTATGTCTGTCGCAATACGGTTATTCATTTAAGGAGAATAATGGTTACTCTGTTTATTTGAATAATACCTTCAATGGTCTAGCACCTAAAAGGAATGGTTTATTGAATCTCGATCGTAGTGATACACATTTTCATGCCAAAAGATATAAGATAGTAATGATAGTACCACTTACTTGTGGCACTGCCATGTAAGTCATATTGGTGTAAAACGCATGAAGAAGCTCCATGTTGATGGATCTTTGGACTCACTCGTTTTTGAAAAGTTTGAGACATGCAAACCATGTCTATTGGTGTATACGCATGAAGAAACTCCATGCAGATGGATCGTTTGGACTCACTTGATTTTGAATTACTTGAGATATGCAAATCATACCACATAGGCAAGATGACTGAAAAGCCTCGTTTTCAGTAAGATGGAACAAGATAGCAACTTGTTGGAAGTAACACACTTTGATGTGTGCAGTCCAATGAGAGCTGAGGCATGTAGTGAATATCGTTATGTTCTTACTTCACAGATGATTTAAGTAGTACTGAGTATATTTACTTGATGAAACACAAGTCTGAATTATTGAATGGTTCAAGTAATTTTAGAGTGAAGTTGAAGATCATTGTGACAAGAGGATAAAATGTCTATGATATGATCATAGAGATGAGTATCTGAGTTACGAGCTTTGGCACGCAATTAAGATATTGTGGAAATTTTTTCACAATAAATACCGCCTGGAACACCATAGTGTGATGGTGTGTCCGAACATCATAGTTGCACCCTATTGGATATGGTGCATACCATGATGTCTCTTATCGAATTACCACTATCGTTCATGGGTTAGGCATTAGAGACAACCGCACTCACTTTAATAGGGCACCATGTAATTCCGTTGAGACGACACCGTTTGAACTATGGTTTAGAGAAACCTAAGTTGTCGTTTCTTGAAAGTTTGGGGCTGCGACACTTATGTGAAAAAGTTTTATCGTGATAAGATCGAACCCAAAACGGATAAATACATCTTCATAGGATACCCAAAATGGTTGGGTATACCTCCTATCTCAGATCCGGAAGCAAAAGTAATTGTTTCTAGAAACGGGTCCTTTCTCGAGGAAAAGTTTCTCTCGAAAGAATTGAGTGGGAGGATGGTGGAGACTTGATGAGGTTATTGAACCGTCACTTCAACTAGTGTGTAGAAGGGCACAGGAAGTTGTTCCTGTGGCGACTAAACCAATTGAAGTAGAAGATTATGATAGTGATCATGAAGTTTCAGATCAAGTCACTACCATACCTCGTAGGGTGACAAGGATGCGTACTACTTCAGAGTGGTACGCAATCCTGTCTTAGAGGTCATGTTGCTAGACTACAATGAACCTACGTGCTATGGAGAAGCGATGGTGGGCCCGGATTCCGATGAATGGCTCGAGGCCATAAAAATCCGAGAAAGGATCCATGACTTTGGAAGAAATACTTGATGGTCGCAAGGCCGTTGGGTACAGATGGATTTTAAAAGGAAGACAGACAATGATGGTAAGAATCACCATTAAGAAAGCTCGACTTGTCGCTAAGATCTTTTCCGACAAGTTCAAGGAGTTGACTACGGTGAGGCTTTCTCACTCGTAGCGATGCTAAGAGTCTGTTGGAAATGGATTAGCAGTTGCTGCATTATTTATGAAATCTTGCAGATAGAATGTCAAAACATTGCTTCCTCGACAGTTTTCTTGAAGAAAGGTTGTATGTGATACAACCAGAAGATTTTGACAATCCTGAAGAACGCTAACAAATATGAAAAACTCCAGCAATCCTTCTAAGGACTGGAGTAAGCATCTCGGAGTTGGAATGTACGCTTTGGTGAGATGATCAAAGATTTTGGGTTTATACAAAAGTTTATGAGAAACTTGTATTTCCAAAGAAGTGAGTGGGAGCGCTATAGAATTTCTGATGAGTATATGTGGTTGACATATTGTTGATCAGAAATGATGTAGAATTTCTGGAAAGCATATAGGGTTATTTGATAGGTGTTTTCAATAGAAAACCTGGAATAAGCTGCGTGAACATTGAGCATCAAGACCTATGAGGATAGATCAAATAACGCTAAATGGTACTTTCAAATGAGCACATACCTTGACATGATCTTGAAGGTGTTCAAGATGGATCAGTCAAAGAAGGAGTTCTTGCCTGAGTTGTAAGGTAAGAAGTTAAGAGTTAAAGATCGACCACGGCAGAAGAGAGAGAAAAGATGAATGTCGTCCCCTATGCTTCAGACGTAGGATCTATAGTATGCTATGCTGTGTACCGCACCGGAAGTGTGCCTTGCCATGAGTCAGTCAAGGGGTACAAGAATGATCCAGGAATGGATCATTGGACAGCAGTTAAAGTTGTCCTTGGAGTAAATAAAGACATGTTTCTCGATTATGGAAGTGATAAATAGTTCGGCGTAAAGGGTTACGTCGATGCAAGCTTTAACACCTATCCGAGTGACTCTGAGTAGCAAACCGGATACGTATAGTGGAGCAACCATTTGGAATAGCTCCAAATGGAGTGTGGAAGCAGGATTTACAATATGACCTACAGATTTGCAAAGTACATACGGATCTGAATGTTGCAGACCCGTTGACTAAAACCTCTCTTACAAGCAAAACATGATCAAACCCCAGAACTCATTGAGTCTTAATCACATGATGATGTGAACTGGTTTAGTGACACTAGTAAACTCTTGGGTGTTGGTCACATGGCAATGTGACCTGTGAGTGTTAATCACATGGCAATGTGAACTAGATTATTGACTCTAGTGCAAGTGGGAGACTGTTGGAAATATGGCCTAGAGGCAATAATAAATTGCTTATTATTATATTTCCTTGTTCATGATAATCGTTTATTATCCATGCTATAATTGCATTGGTAGGAAACTCGGATACATGTGTGGGTACATAGATAACACCATGTCCCTAGTAAGCCTCTAGTTGACTAGCTCGTTGATCAATAGATGGTTACGGTTTCCTGACCATGGACATTGGATGTCATTGATAACGGGATCACATCATTAGGAGAATGATGTGATGGACAAGACCCAATCCTAAGCCTAGCACAAAGATAATGTAGTTCGTATGCTAAAGCTTTTCTAATGTCAAGTATCTTTTCCTTAGACCATGAGATTGTACAACTCCCGGATACTGTAGGAATGCTTTGGGTGTAGCAAACGTCACAACATAACTGGGTGGCTATAAAGGTGCACTATAGGTATCTCCGAAAGTGTCTGTTGGGTTGGCACGAATCGAGACTGGGATTTGTCACTCCGTGTAATGGAGAGGTATCTCTGGGCCCACTCGGTAGGACATCATCATAATGTGCACAATGTGACCAAGGGGTTGATCACGGGATGATGTGTTATGGAACGAGTAAAGAGACTTGTCGGTAACAAGATTGAACAAGGTATCAGTATACCAACGATCGAATCTCGGGAAAGTACAATACCGCTAGACGAAGGGAATTGTATACGGGATTGATTGAGTCCTTGACATCATGGTTCATCCGATGAGATCATCGTGGAACATGTGGGAGCCAACATGGGTATCCAGATCCCGCTGTTGGTTATTGACCAGAGAACGTCTCGGTCATGTCTGCATGGTTCCCGAAACCGTAGGGTCTACACACTTAAGGTTCGATGACGCTAGGGTTATATGGAATAGATGTATGTGGTTACCGAATGTTGTTCGGAGTCCCGGATAAGATCCTGGACGTCACGAGGAGTTCCGGAATGGTCCGGAGGTAAAGATTTATATATGGAAAGTTGTTGTTCGGGTTCCGGGAAAAGTTCGTGTCTTTCCGGTATTGTACCGGGAAGCTTCCAGAAGGTTCCGGAGGATTCCGGAGGGGTCCGGAGGTTTGGAAATTGTTCCACCACGTCCAATACAGCAGCATGGGCTGTAGGGGGGCGCCCTAGCCTTAATGGGCCAGGTGTTGGGGAACGTTGCAGAAAATTAAAATTTTTCCTACGGTTTCACCAAGATCCATCTATGAGTTCATCTAAGCAACGAGTCTAGGGAGAGAGTTTGCATCTACATACCACTTGTAGATCGCGTGCGGAAGCTTGCAAGGTGATGATGTAGTCGTACTCGACGTGATCCAAATCACCGATGACCAGCGCCGAAAGGACGGCACCTCCGCGTTCAACACACGTACGGGACGGGAGACGTCTCCTCCTTCTTGATCCAGCAAGGGGAAAGGAGAAGTTGATGAAGATCCAGCAGCACGACGGCGTGGTGGTGGATGCAGGGCGTCACAGCAGCAGGGCTTCGCCGAGACTACGAGGGAGAGACGTAACGGGGGGAGGTGGAGGCGCCAGGGGCTGGTGTATGAAGTCCCTCCTCTCCCCCACTATGTATAGGGGTGCCAAGGGGGGGCGCCGGCCCTAGTAGATGAGATCTACTAGGGGGGGCGGCGGCCTAGGGGAGGTTTCCCTCCCCCCAAGGCACCTAGGGGTGCCTTCCACCACTAGGACTCCTCCTAGGGGGAAACCCTAGGCGCATGGGCCTATAGGGGCTGGTGCCCTTGGCCCATGATGGCCAAGGCGCACCCCCTACAGCCCATGTGGCCCCCCGGGACAGGTGGCCCCACCCGGTGGACCCCCGGGACCCTTCCGGTGGTCCCGGTACAATACCGATAACCCCGAAACTTGTCCCGATGCCCGAAATAGCACTACCTATATATAATTCTTTACCTCCGGACCATTCCGGAACTCCTCGTGACGTCCGGGATCTCATCCGGGACTCCGAACAACATTCGGATTTCTGCATATACATATCTTCATAACCCTAGCGTCACCGAACCTTAAGTGTGTAGACCCTACGGGTTCGGGAGACATGCAGACATGACCGAGACGCTCTCAGTCAATAACCATCAGCGGGATCTGGATACCCATGATGGCTCCCACATGCTCCTCGATGTTGTCATCGGATGAACCACTATGTCGAGGATTCGATCAAACCCTGTATGCAATTCCCTTTGTCAATCGGTACGTTACTTGCCCGAGACTCGATCGTCGGTATCCCAATACCTTGTTCAGTCTCGTTACCGGCAAGTAACTTTACTCGTAGCGTAATGCATGATCCCGTGTCCAACACCTTGGTCACATTGAGCTCATTATGATGATGCATTACCGAGTGGGCCCAGAGATACCTCTCCGTCATACGGAGTGACAAATCCCAGTCTCGATCCGTGTCAACCCAACAGCTACTTTCGGAGATACCTGTAATGCACCTTTATAGTCACCCAGTTACGTTGTGACGTTTGATACACCCAAGGCACTCTTACGGTATCCGGGAGTTACACGATCTCATGGTCGAAGGAAGAGATACTTGACACTTGCAAAGCTCTAGCAAAACGAACTACACGATCTTTTATGCTATGCTTAGGATTGGGTCTTGTCCATCACATCATTCTCCTAATGATGTGATCCCGTTATCAACGACATCCAATGTCCATAGTCAGGAAACCATGACTATCTGTTGATCACAACGAGCTGGTCAACTAGAGGCTTACCAGGGACATAGTGTGGTCTAAGTATTCACACGTGTATTACGATTTCCGGATAATACAGTTATAGCATGAATAAAAGACAATTATCATGAACAATGAAATATAATAATACTTTTATTATTGCCTCTAGGGCATATTTCCAACACCAGGGGCACCAGCCCCCCCCAAGGCCCATGCGCATGGGAGAGGGGAAACCCTAAGGGGGAGGGCCTCCACTTGACCTGGGAGGCACTCCTCCCCCCCTTTGGCCGCCGCCCCCTCCTCAGATTGGATCTGAGGGGGCCGGCCCCCCTCTCCCTTGCCCCTATATATATGTGGGAGAGTGGGAGGGCAGCCGCACCCAAGTTCTGGTGCAGCCCTCCCCCTCTCCCAAGTTCTCCTCCTCTCCCGCGGTGCTTGGCGAAGCGCTGCAGGATTACCATGCTCCTCCACCACCACCATGCCGTTGTGTTGCTGCTGGACGGAATCTTCCTCAACCTCTCCCTCTCTCCTTGCTGGATCAAGGCATGGGAGACATCACCAGGCTGTACGTGTGTTGAACGCGGAGGTGCCGTCCGTTCGGCACTAGGATCTCCGGTGATTTGGATCACGACGAGTACGACTCCTTCAACCCCCGTTCTTTTGAACGCTTCCGCTTAGCGATCTACAAGGGTATGTAGATGCACTCTCCTTCCCCTCGTTGCTAGTCTCTCCATGGATAGATCTTGGTGACACGTAGGAAAATTTTGAATTTCTGCTACGTTCCCCAACAGTACCAACTACTGCTCCTCCTCCAAAGTCCTCAGCTGCTTCGGCAAAGTCCTCAACACCTGTACATCTGGCCACGTGCCAAAGGACAACAGGCATCTTTATTGCCTCTGGTGCCTCAGCAAGTTCCTCAGCTGCACCAAAATCTTCATCAGGCCCCACTCTGTTGAAGACTAAGGCAACGGCTGGTCGAGGTCCTAGGCCAAGTCCAAAGAAGAAACAGGTTGCCTTCCACGTGCCATCTGATGATGAAGCTGATGATGATGAACTTGCAGAAATCATCAGAGACCGACAAGAAAGGGCCGCTAGAGCCAAAGGCACAAATGTGCCACTGCTTTTGGATCCAAGGGCGATCCTTAATTACGTTGATCTCTGGCACAAGGATCCAAATACTCCTATGCCTGATTTCAAGTTGACTCCTGGAAAAAGTCACACGATGACCCATTTCATCACTGAAGAGAAATGGAAATTTGAGAAGGGCAAGCAGATCAAGAAGACTCAGTTCAGAAAGGAGAAGTTCCTGAAGAATAACGTTGTCAATATGACAACTGATGAACTCCTCAAGATCCAAGCTGAAATCAAAACCCTCAGCAATGACTTCAATGCTTACTATGCTGATTGGCAAGGAGCCAAAGTCAGGTTTGTGAAACTGACTGAGAAATTCACAAATGTTGCAGCCCCATCGCAACAAGAAATTCCTCATGCTGAAGCATCTGCTCAGCCAACTGAAGAACATGCCAGCACCGCTGATGACATTCAGGCTGCTGAAGAAAATGCTAGTTCCAGGGCTGATGACTCCATTCCAGCCGCTGAAGAAATTTTCAGGGCATCCCCTAGTTGTGCGCCTGAAGAAACTGAAAAAGTCAGGGCAACTGCATTAGTTGCGCCTGAGGAAATACAACCAGAAACCTCAGTTCCATCTGCGCCTACACCGACTCCAATTCTTCCATGTGCATTCGATGTGAAGAAGACCAAGGTTGCAGAGCGAGCTGCAGAAGCATCCAGTGCTTTAGAATCTTCAGCTCCAAAGAAGATGAAGCCTCTGACAAGCTCTATTGAAAATCCAATTGATGCTGTTCCAATTTCCACCATGTCATTAAAGGACCTTGTTCCTTTTGGTGAGGAATATGTGATCCCAAGCGGATCTAATGAAGAACCTCAATCTGTTGCTTCGTCGGAGCAGGTTGATGAAGAAATTGAAGTGGATGCGATCCCTTCAACGCCTGTTGCTTCCTCGCCAATGCCTCAGTTCACAGCTGAAGAGGCTGGCGTTGAAGAAATTGAAGATGAAGACATGGACATTGGCTGCACAACGCCCGTGATGAATGATGACTTTTGGGAAAGTCAGCACCCCAATACTCCACTCTTCACCCCACTTCAACAAATACCTTAGTCCCCTGCACCAACTGTTCAAATAGGCTCTGAAGAAACTCATCCCACCTCGTCTATGCAAGAAGACATTCCAGCCGCTAGTGCTGAAGAAGCTGCTGTTGTTGAACCCTTGAACACGCAGCCTGCTACTGAAGAGGAACCAGAAATTCCTCAGCCTGAAGAAGCTGAGATTGCGATTCCTGAGGTTGTGATGCAACTCACTGACACTCCAGTGCCCACGCCAACGGATCCATTCTCAAAGAAGCAAAAGTTCAAGGCTGAAGATTTCTTCAGCGAGTATGTGTTCTTCACTGACTATAACCCCTATGACTCTGCTCGCATAAGGAAGAGGCGTTTCTAGAATGCTAGTCAAGCAAATTTCTATTCCTCCGTACTGTTCAACAAAGACAAAGTCTTCGATCATGAACACATTCCTCATGTAGACATGGAGTCTCTGCCGTGCTTCGAGCCAGTCCTCAGTGTTCTTCATGATGCTGGATTGCTAAATTTCTGCACTGACATCTGTGACTGGAATGAAGAACTCATTCTTCAATTCTATGCAACGCTACACATCACAGGAAACTCTGAAGATGTGAATTCATGGGTGTTGGACTGAATGTCTGAAAATACTCACTACAAGGCACCAGCAACTGAATTGCTTCGTGCCCTCCCACTTAGTCCTCCCCTTGACGGTGCTCGTTGTGTCTACAGTGAACCTGAACTTTCAAATCATTTCATGCAAGTGCTGATGAAGCCTTTGAAGCCAGGGAAGGCTCCTCGAACCAAATTCCTCGTCAAGGAATTACTATATGTGCCCCGGACTGTCTATCGCATTCTGTCGAAGACAATGAGTCCTATCAAAGGCCACGACTCAAATGATGAAGAGGTCGTTGGCATCATGAAGAACATACTTTTCAATATCATTCATGGCGTTCCCGTCAACTTCCATGATTTCTTCATGAGGACTCTACCGAATATTGCTATGTCACCATTTGAGCTGAAGCCTGCACCATGGATTATGAGATTCATCAGGACAAGGGCTTCACTAAATTACAAAGCTGACACTTTGAACCATGGCAGCTACTTGCCCCCGATTGAAGCCCTCAAACGGACTTATTCCTCGGCTGATGACAAAGGCAAGGCATCTGCTGTGATAGATGAAGGCATTCGTCCATTGGATGGTCAATTTCGCAAGGCTGCATCCTACTCCACCAATGATGACTCTGCCACACATGACTCTGCTGCCAAGCAAAATCCTCAAGCCACAGCTCCCAGGGTGATGACTGATCGTGAGTTACTCCTCAGTCTTCATCAGAAGGTTGATCGCAATCATAAATGGGCCAAGCGTTAGTTTGGTTCAATTCTTCACAACATGACCTCAACACACAATGCTGTGAAGAAAAATCAATACTACCTTCATGAAACCTTCAACCCTACCTGGGTTGTTCTATCTCATGTCTACGGTGCTGCAGATCTGAAGAATATGGGTCTCAAGGAAGATTTGACTGGTCTCCACCCCCACCGAAGAAGTTCAAGAAGGTCAAAGTCCCTTCCTTGGTGGCCAGCTCCTATTCTTCATCACGCGACACTGATGAAAATGAAGATTTGGACGACACTGCGGCAGGCCCTACTACAACAACCGACCCCAACAACACTGGCGCTCCTCCATCAACTTGATATTCGTCAGGGGCGTTAGTCCTCAGTTTCGAACCTTTTGGTCATTCGATGACAAAGGGGGAGAAATTTGAGTTAGTCTTCAAGCGGGTCTATTATATGGGCGTTTTTTTGCTAAGTTACAACTCTCGTTCTTCTGAAACTTTATTGGATCGAGTTGTAATCTTAAACCCGATGGTGCCCAGATACTTTTGATGCACTGTGCTTTGATACTCTCGATATGTTATTCTGCATGCTTGTTCCTCATTAATGTTACTGCACGCATGCTGAATTTCATCAGGCACCATATTTCATCATGCATTTTGAATTCTTCATATCATATGTCAAATGCGTGTATGAATTACAAGATATAGGGGGAGATCTCCATGATTCAACTCTTCAAATGTGCATTGCCTCAAAAGCAAATTCCTCACTATGCACATCTTCAGGGGGAGTTCTTCTATATCTTGCAATCAAATTCCTCAATATCAGTACTTACACTTCACATGTTTATCCCCGTTGAAAACTTAACCTATATTGTCATCAATCACCAAAAAGGGGGAGATTGTAAGTGCATCTAGTGCCCCTTAGTGATTTTGGTGTATTGAAGACTTATAGGTTAAGGGACTAATGCGTTTGTGAGTGTACACGGGTCTATAAGTCTATGAGGAGTTTGATATTTACAGGGAAAGTCGACCCCTAAAAATGAATATCTTCGACTGAAGATTTTGGTATTTCTGAAGACTTTCATGAAGACTTTGAAAGTGAAGAAATTGGTGTATCCGTGAGGACTTGATATTCATGCGAGGAATATGAAGCTTGAAGACTTTCATTTTCATAGTTTTGTTTTTCTCTTTCTTGAGTCATAGGAAACACCGTACTATTAAATGGGGTCGAGGAAATACTAAGGAAAAATTTCCAAGTGATGCTCAACTCAAAATCCAACACCTACCAAACCCTTCGAGTGAAGCCTTTGAAAATCTCATACAGTTCAGTCAATTTCTTCAGTGACAGAGATGAAGTTCTTCTGGTCACTGAGGAATTTGTTCTGACTAAGGAGTTAGGAATTCACCAGTGCAGATTGCCTACACAGTGAGGAACATGATAGCCCTGAGGAATTTGAGAGTCAAATTTCCGACCGTTGCTGTGCTACGCGCCAGCTGTCCCAAAATATCTTATCCACCTAACGGTCATATTAGACAAGGGCATTTATGTCTTATCATGTCGGGCTGCTCCCTAGAATATAAATAGCCGCCCCCTACAACCACTAGTTGGTTGGCTGCTCCGAGAGAAACTGACACTTGTCATTTGAGAGAAACCCATCCTTCGAGGACTTTGAGCGAAAATCATCGAGTGAGGAAAAACCCCAAACCCAACCACCTACAAACCCAAAGTGATTGAGCATCACTGAAGAGACTGATCCTGCGTGGATCCGACGCTTGTTACCTTTGAAGACTGTGCTTCTTCCAGACGGTTAGGCGTCATGGTCTAGAGCATCCAAGAGGAATTGTGGATCGCCGAGTGACCAAGTCGGTGAAGGTTTGGAAGTCGCCTGAAGACTTACCACGAGTGATTGGACGAGGTCTGTGTGACCTTAGTTTAAGGAGAATACGGTGAGGACTTGGTGTCCTGAGCTGCATGCTCAGGGACTGGGTGTTCGGGACTGCGTGTCCTTGAGTTTAAATACTCAGCCGCTCCAACCAGACGTACAACTGAGATTGCAGTTGGAACTGGTCTAACAAGTCATTGTCTTCACCAACCTTACTGGTTCTATTTCCTCAACTCTTTCATTTCCTCATTACTGTGTTGAGTGATTGTTCATATCTGTGTTTGAAGACTTTGACTGAAGAATTTCTTAATTTCCTCAGTTCAATTTCTTCAGTCTGTTTGTCTTCATCTTGTGTTATCCTGTGTTTACGCTTTCTGTACTCTGTGCTTATCTTCATTTCATCATGATGACTATGTCTGTATCCTGTTATGCTTACTTCTGAGTACTTATTCCGCTACTAGTAGTTCTTCGCTAAGGAATTTCCTCACCGGCAAATTCCTCAGTGAAGAATTTATAAAAATCGCCTATTCACCCCCCTCTAGTCGATATAACGCACTTTCAGGTGCGGCAAGTAGTGTTGGAGGCGAACCCGGGCATTGTTTGCCTTCAGGAGACCAAGATGCAAGAGCTTTCGACAGCGGTTGTACAAGTTGTCTTGGCAATAAATTTGCCAAGTTTTTCTATGTCCCTGCGGTGGGGACGCGTGGTGGGATTTTAGTGGCTTGGGACGAGATGATAGTCAGGCTCTCCAACCCGCACTACCAGGCTAACTCGCTCACAGCGATTGTAAAGGCTCCCGGGGTGGCGGAGTGGTGGTTAACATGTGTCTACGGACCTCAAGAGGATAGGGAGAAAGTGGAGTTTCTTCAAGAGCTTGTGGACATTGGAGAGCTGCACGCAGGACCATGGCTAGTAGTTGGAGATTTTAACCTCATTGCAAGGCAAGAAGACAAGAGCAATGACTTGATCAACCGGAGGATGTTGGGAAGGTTTTGAGCCAAGTTGAATAGGCTCGAGTTGAAGGAGATGTACTTGAATGGCCGTCGATACACGTGGTCAAGCGAGAGGCAGAGTGCTACTTTGGAGAAGATCGATCATGTGTCGTATCAAACGAATGGGATGAGGCGTTTCTGACGTGTTTCTTGTTGGCCGTGGGCACTGCGATCTCGGATCACTGTCCTTTGATGTTGGACATGAATGTGGAAATAAAAATGCACAAGCGCTTCCGTTTCGAAGCATTCTGGGTTAAGGCACCGGGGTTCATGGAGACGGTGCAGGCAGCGTGGGATTCTACCCCTCCGGCATCAAATGACTATCTCACGCTGCATGGAAAGCTTAGGGCGACGGCAAAGGCCTTGCAAAAATGGAGTGGCCGTTGGTTTGGGAACGTGAAGCTGCAGATCGCAATTGCTTTGGATGTCATATCACGACTGGACGTTGCTATGGAGTCGCGAGATTTGTCCCATGCGGAGAGGAGGCTGAGGAAATGCTTAAAGCACAAACTCTTGGGGCTGTGCTCGCTGGAGCGGTTGATTGCAAGGCAGCGTTCTCGCCTGCTGCAGCTGCGCGAGGGGGATGGTAACACAAGGTTATTTCACCAGCAGGCGAGTCATAGGCAGCGGAAGAATGTGTTGCGTGCAGTCAGGTACAATGGGCGGATCTACTCAGGCCAGGAAGAAGTGGCATCGACAGTCGATGCTTTCTATGGCAAAGCATTTGGTTCGTCTGAGCAGCGACATCATACGATTAACTTAGAGGGGCTCAATCTACCACACCGGGATATGTCACACCTTGAGGAGCCGTTCACAGTGGAGGAACTGGAAAAGGTGATTAAGGAAATGCCTATGGACAAGGCGCCAGGGCCAGATGGATTTACAGGGAGGTTCTATGCCACGTGTTGGAATGTCATTAAAGTGGAGTTCATGAGGGCTATGGATTGTATGCATCGGGAGGATATGAGAGGCATGGTTGCAATCAACAGATCATTAGTGTCTCTTCTACCGAAGAAGGAGGGAGCAGTAGAGGTGGGCGACTTTCGACCCATAAACCTTGTGCATGGGGCCATAAAAATCTTCGAAAAGGTACTCTCGACAAGGTTGGCTGTGGAACTCCCAAACCTTGTGGGAAATCATCGAAGTGCATTCGTCAAAGGAAGATCCCTTCATGATAACTTCATGTTAGTGTAAGGAATGGCAAGGCGGCTGCATGCTTTGAGAAACCCGGCTGTGCTACTTAAGTTGGATATCTCGAAGGCATTCGATTCGGTCCAGTGGCCATTCTTGTTGGAAGTCTTACAGCAGTTCGGTTTTGGCCACAAGTGGAGGGCGTGGATCTGTGGGATCCTTGCCATGTCGACTACAAAGGTGATGGTCAATGGCGAGCCAGGGGAAACGATATACAACTGCAAGGGCTTGCGGCAAGGGGACTCGCTGTCGCCAATGTTGTTCATTCTCACGATGGAACCGCTACAACGTATTTTCAAGGCTGCTGCGATACAACGAGTGATGGAGCCCCTAGCAGCTATGGGCATGAGGCAGAGAATGTCGATCTATGCGGATGATGTGGTACTTTTCTTGAAGACGAATCGAGTGGACCTGGAAACATGCAGAGCGCTCTTTGCCATGTTTGGGGAAGCTTCTGGCCTACGAATCAACATGGCCAAGTCAGCAGCACTGCCCATTAGATGTGACGAGGGCACAATGGCCTGGGTGAACCAGGAATTGGGTTGTCCGGTGGGATCATTCCCTATCAAATACCTTGGCTTGCCGCTTGCCCTACGGGAACAAACGGCAGGACAGCTACAATACTTGGTGGATAGCATGGCGAATCGGCTACCAAAGTAGAAGGCCACGCTTATGCCAAAGAGTGGGAGGTTGACGTTGGTGCAGTCAGTGTTGTGTGCTATGCCGATACATGCGATGATGGCACTTGATCTGCCAATGAAGACTATTGCAGCCAAGAACAAAGTATGCATGGGATTTCTATGGTGCAAGAGGGCCGAAGCAAATGGAGGCAATGGTGCAGTGGCCCAGGAGGTGGAGTGTGCCCCGAAGTGGGCAGGAGGGCTGGGGATACCCAACCTTCACTGGTTGAATGTCGCAATGCAAGCAAGATGGCTGTGGCTGAATCGGGTGGATGGTAACAGACCGTGGAGTAAATTCACTATAAAAGTGCCCAAGGAGTCCATGCAACTGTCCCGGGCAGCAACTAGAGTCGAGGCTAGAGATGGGAGAAGCACATTGTTCTGGGAGGATAGATGGATGGATGGCATGAGGGTGCAGGAGCTGGCACCGGAAGTTTACAAAAGGATCCCACCAAGAATCATGCGAGGCGCAAGGCTAGGTCAGGTTGAAACTAGTGGAGAGTGGGCACGGCAGGTCGGCCCGGATATGGACGAGACCACATTGCGGCAGTTTCTGGAACTATGGTCGAGAGTACAAGCTTGGGAGCCGCGGGTCAACGAGCAGGATGAGGTATCTTGGTCCTGGGAGGCACATGGCCAGTTCACCGTGAGATCGGCCTATGCGAGCAGGTTTTGGGGACGTGAGGTGGTATCCACGTCGAAGCTCACTTGGAAATCTCGGGCATCGTTGGAATGTCGCTTCTTTGCATGGTTGGCTCTAAAGAATCGGTGTTGGACCTCGGACCGACTAGCGAGGAGGGGTTTGCCACACCAAGACACGTGTCCGCTTTGTGATCAAGAGGAAGAAACAATAAGCCACATTTTGCTCACTTGCGTGTTCGCCAGATTAGCGTGGACGATAGTAGGAGAGGCTGTTGGCAGAGCGGACTGGAAACCAAGCCAGGATGACATAATGGGGGAATGGCTTAACAACAGAAGTGCGGATGGTGGAACAAGGATCAGGACTTGCATACAGTGATGCTGCTTGTAATGTGGGAGCTTTGGAAGCACCGCAATGCCATTGTTTTCGATGGTGAGTCCCCATCGATCGAGAGGCTCATCCACAAGGTGAACTCTGAGGCCAAAGTGTGGGCTACGGCAGGGCTTATCAAGAGGGAGATGGACAATTTTCAAGGTAGATTGTATAGGTGGGCTATGGGGGAGGAGTGACATGAGTGTGTGCGAGTGGAGTGGATGCGTGCTAAAAGCCGCATAGACATGTACATGTAACTGACGGTGGAGGCTTTCTTTGCCTTTCTTCTTTAATACTGTATATAATATGCACGCCTGGCACTGAGTGTTTCTTAATTTCTTCAATACTTCCTTTCCCTTTTGTCCATAAAACCTCCCCTCTCGCTTTAGCAAACTAACTTTGTGCACATTAAATTTGATGAAAGATTTTGTGATTCATTCTGAACAGCGGGAGAAAGCAAACAATGTTTATGTGCAGCTTGCATGCAGAATTATGGCACATACAATCAGGTCCATATTAACATCAAAATGAACTCACAATCAAAAATAAAAACATTGAAGTTTCCATTACACACAAACTAATTAAGTGTGGTCAACAAGAAATAACTAAATGCAGGTTTAATAGGTTTCATACATCACAAAATAATTAAATGCGCTCAAGCTTTGGGCCTGCTTTACCATGCATGATGGTGTCCACCATTGAGAATTTGATTGCAAGCTTTGAGGTCATGTGCTGTTAATTGGTAGCTACAAGCTTTCTGCCCAAAGAGCCTTGTTTCCTGCCTGATGGTGCATCCTAAGAGTCTGCCAACAGTGGAGAAATCTCAAAGTAAACACATCACATGCCACAGCGTACGCAATGGGATACCCTATGCCAACTGGCCAGTTGTTTTCATTATAGAGACCCATGTAATGTATAACTCTAGATACCTGCAGAACAATCAATGCCATCTCGGTCAATAAAGTTTGTACTACTTTTCTCACAAATAAACTAAAAAAATAGTACTTCCATCTTGTGAGGGCCGTTCTCTTTGTATAAGAAATCGTTGATTAAAAATAATATTAGTGAATTCTTGGGCAACTGCGTAGATAATATCCAAAGCTGAATCATACTCCCAGCACACTAATAGAAACAATAACATTAAAAACTGAGAACAGCTGTAGAAGAACAATTAGTTTCTTATGGCACACCTTCAATCTCTTGTTGACATGTTCCCGAAAATAATTTCTACAAAAATCTAGAAATATGGGTTCAAAATAGTAAAGAAATTAATTAAATTCATTATCTAGAAATCTAGAAAAATAGATAACCATCATCCTATATGAACTAAGTATCAAGATGAAAATATATACTGCCTTAAAGACATAAGATATACACAGTGTAAGAAGATAAATTTACCTCACTTGTTCAATCAAGATAACACATTAGAAGTAGAACTCATGTGTTCAGTTCCAGATCCATCCATTTCCACCCAACTCCTCTGCCTACAATCAAAAGAAGCCCCAAAGAAGAATGAAGATTCAGAGTGAAGTTTAATAAAGGAGAAGGCACAGTTGAAAACAAATATTTATTCATGTAACCCAGAGAAGGGGGAAATAGCTTATGTGACAAGCATACTACATGAAGGTACAATTGCAAACAAGTAAGTCAGCTTACTTTGCATGTGCTATGTGGAATAGTAGATAGGGTAGTATACCTGCAGTATAGAAATTTCCATAGGGATACATGGTTGCACAACATCTGCTGTCTCTTGTAATAATATGTTTGATCTGCATCGAGTCAAGTTGGAGCTTAAAAATACCAGTGATCATAGACAAAAGAATCACATTTGTATCTTCATCATACCCGGCGAAAAATACCCTATTGTGATCACTAAAAATTTTCCATTGAGTGATTTTCTGCATCAACACCCATCCTAACATACCATCAGAGTTAGATTTCCTCTCCCATAATTCAATGGTCAGTTCGGACGAAAGAGCAAGACCAAGTCCACCATCCTCCATCCGCAATGGCTGAACGCACCCGTTGTCAGTAACATGGCTGTCAGCCGGCTTCTCAGTCACACCAAGGCTCTGCATTTCTAAATCAAACACTAGGATATCACCTCCACAAATCAACCAGCAAAGTGCATTCTTGAAACGGATGCTTGGTGTTAGAAAAATTGATTTTGGTGTCACCGTCGAGCAAATAGTTCCCCAAACACCAGACGCAGAGTCATAGAGAGAACCGAATGCATATGGGTATTTGCCGCAGACCAAAGCCAATTTAAACGGGCTTGAGAAACAATCTCCGTGCGCGTGCCCATCGTCGGCATCTCTGCACAACACCGCTGCATTCCATCTACAGAAATCCTCCCATGGATCATTGACGAGCCCTGGTGGGAAATTCACGCAATGTCGTTGGCCTGTCAGAGGATCCCACATGACGACCTCACGTCGAGATACGTTGATCAGGACAGCGAGGCCGTGACGACAGCCATGAAATTCCCACTCCTCGTCTTCGGTCTCTTCGGCACAGAGAATCGGGCGGCGGGGATGCGGTCGGCCGAGTGAAGGGCAGGAGTGAACACGTATTTTGTGGATGCAGACCGTTGGAAGAAGCCCAGTAGAGGAGGTTTCTGGTGGTGCTTGCGGAAGCGGCTGAGGAACCCGGGGTCAGAGAGGATGTTGTGCCAGCGCGAGCAGACAAGGGAGGCGCGCGGAGGAGAGAGGCAGAGGAAGATCTCCTGGAGGAGTTTCTCGTCCTCGAGTGGGGGCACCGTAACCGGCAGGGGCGAGCACTGGAGGCCGCTCATACTTCAGTCGGAAACCACCTTAGCTTTTTTTTAGAAAAGGAGGAAGACCCCCGGCCTCTGCATCTGGACGATGCATGCAGCCACTTTATTAATCATTCACAGAAGACCTTACAAAGTAATACAATAGTAAGACTAAAGCCATCGTCTAAGCAACATCTATCGCTACTTCTATATATCTAAATGATGAAGTGATGCTGATATTCTGGGCCTAATATCAAACAGACCTTGCAGCCAAACCTAACATCTAAAACCTGAGGTCCCACCCAGGACGCCTGCCAGGTATGGGGCACCCACCGGTCCAGCGCACTCCTCAACCAGGACGCCTGCCGGGTATGAGGCCGCCGCAGCCACCTGCCACCAATTCATCTTCAGAGTTGTACTCTTGTATCTACCTTGCCCGGTCTAGCTGCCGTCGACCCCACCATGACACCAGACTGCGTCACCCTCCTGTGCGAGTCCATCTCCGCGCATCGGACGCCAAGTCCCCACAGCGCCATGCCGTCAAGATCCGCCGCCATCAATGAGTGAGATGACGCACCGCTCCAACAAAGAATCCGTCCTCTGGTCCCTCGAACACGTGTGTACCACCAAGAATGACGCCCCAAAGGGGGGAACTACACCAGAGCGCTGGCGTCATTCGATCATCCGATCTAGGCTTTCCCCCGGAGGTAGTAAAGAGTGGCCTTGGACTTCTCCACGGCAATGCCTTCAAGAAGAGAATGATGCAGATAGCGCCGCCACCGCCGGCCTTGGCAAAAGCCGAAAGCAAGTTTTTACCCAGATTTGTTCGAAGGAATCCAACTCCCGAGCACAGCCGCCGCCATCACCAGGCTAAGCACAGGCCGCCGCCGGCACCTTCACGATGCCAAGAGGCCGCGAGACTCGCCATCTGGTGAGGAACCGATCTGGGATGGGGGCCCAGATCCGCCGCCACCAGCCGCCATGGCTGGCCCCACGCTGCTGCCGCAGCCGTGGAGGCACAACCGCCGCCGGAATCTGATCGGGCTGCTGCCCCATCGCACCTACGTTTCGGCCAGAGGATCCCCTCGCGAGGAGAGGAGGAAGGCCCGCCGTCCGCCGGGCAAGCTTCGCTCGCCGGCCTCCTCCGGCAGCAGCGGGGAAGCAGGGGGGTGGGAGGGCCTGGAGGCGACGGCGGCTAGGGTGCCCGAGCCGTCCCCCTGGAGGCGACGCGAGCGCTATCTCTTGATCCACTGTCAATTTGTTTTCCCCCATATGCCTGAGCTTATTTGTTTTCTTATGAAACAACCTTAGCTGATGATGTTTTCCCACAAACGGGTGTAGAGCAATTAACATATTATATATGGGCCGGTTACTACACAGTATTTGGGCATACCACATGTACGTGGCTAAAATGGGATGAGAGAGAGCGCGGTCTAGATGGGCCAGCTGGCCTAGCCGGCCTAGTGCGTCGATAGGAATACAGGAGGAGCGAGGCGTTGTCCCGTAGTTTCCGGTTATTTGGTTTTTTCGGTTAAACAGGTGCTACAACCAAAATTACAAAATAAATTTCGGTTCTGCAGATTTAATAACCGAAATAGGAACCGAATCTTTCGGTTTCGGTCCATTCGGTCTCGGTCCCGGTTCTTTCGGTTCGGTACATCGGTTCTCGGTTATTATGCCCACCGCTGGCCGGGGGCACGTCTGAACATGGGAGGTCAGGGGAGACGCCCAACAGAACGCGGCACCGGCGGGCGCGGGAGGGTTGTCCTGCAGCCTAGCTTAGAGCAACTCTAGCAGACCCCGCATCCTGCCCCGATCAGTAAAATAACCGCCAAAATGCGGGTCGGGGCGGAAAAAGCAGCCCGATCAGACCCCGCATACGGCCCCGGCCCGCAAAAAAATTTAGGGGGCGTGGCAAAATCCGGAGACCAACCTGGGAAAACGCGGGTTTCCCCCTCGCGGCTGCGGTGCCCTGCATATAAGCGGAAGCGGTTGGTGGGGGGGACATTTCATCCCGCGCTTTCTCCCACCAACCACACCTCCTCCCCCCTCGCGCCGTCGCCGGCCGCCGCCCAAGATTCCAGTGACAGGAGCCGGCAGGAGCACGCTGGAAGGTCTCCACGCGCACGAGGCCTCCCTTCCCTCCCCCCTGCATCGGTGGGCCGCCGGATTTGCAGATCTGCGGCACTTCATCGCGGGCCGCCGGATTTGGCTTTTTCCGGCCGCCGGTTGCTGCCCCAGGCGATGGAGTGGTCGGCGAGCCTCTCCCACAGCCTAGGCAAGGGCGTATCGCCGCATGCAGGCGCGGGTTCGTCCGCCCACCGCCGTCGAAGGTTTGCGGGCATGGACTCGTCCGGCCGTCCACCGGGCTCGGCTCTCGCACAACGTCTTTGTGGCCTGTTGATGCCGCTCATAGAGTGCGACGACTTCCCACGCCAAGTGTTGCGGCTCACTTCGGGCACGCCGAAGCACCCTGGATGGGTGTTCTACAAATGCGAAAACGACTGGGTACGTGCACTTGCGGTAGCTCGTTTCATAGCTCATTCTTTAGTTCAACTGCGGTAGCTCACTTCGAGCTTGCTCATTCTTTTGTGTAGGACGATGGATGCTCATTTTGGTTTTGGGAAGGCCAATACATTGATTTGTTGATAGAAAGAAACTTAATAGATGTTAGTGCACTCCTTAGTATAATCGAAGGCAATGATGCGGCTGCATGTGCAACTAGAGGGGAAGCAACGTCTACTTCTTTGGAACCAAAGATGAAGAATGAAGAAAGCAAGATCAAGAATGAACAAAGCAAGATCAAGAATCCGCAGATCAACAATGAGTGCATGCAGAAGATATTGCTTCAACTTGTGGGAGCAGTAATGGAAGTGGGAAATCTTCTGAAATGCATACTTGTGGTTCTTGTTTTCTTTGGTTTTGCTATTCTAGCCAAGATTTGGTGATAGTTGTTGCAAAAGTAAAGAAAAGCATTATGCTAGATCAATCTAAGTTTTACGGGCCGCGAGAAGCTGGCCCATAAAAAAAATATTCCGTAAATATGCTTTTTTACGGGTCCATTATGCGGGGTCTGCATCTGTGCCAGCGCGTGCCGGCCCGCAAAATTGGTTTTGCGCGAACTGCAAACGAGTTTTGTGGGTCGGCGGGATGCGGGGTTTGCTAAAGTTGCTCTTAGCACAGGAGACATAGCTGGGATCAACGCTGTCTCTCTTGTCTTGAGATATCAAAAAGTCAAATAACAATCGCTGTCTCTGTAGTATGTATACCTTAATTAAATATGGCGATAATAGTGATGCCAGATTCATTTTACATACCAGGTCAACGGAAAGGCTATGTACCTTGATTAAGTAGTGCAGTACGTAAATCGGCAAGTGGTGACCCATAACCATCCGATGCAGCATCCTGTCATATATATCAGCTAGTATATTAGCCTATATTTTAATCGATACGCCCGTTTATTCGACCAATTAAGTAGATCCGAGGACTCCCGGTAATAGTTGTAGTTTTCATATTCTGTATGTAATGGGGAGCTGCGTTTAATAGCTTGAAGAAATGGTGTAAGACATAGTCGCGGAGAGAGACTTTTTGAGGATTTTTCCATGCTGAAAAGGACAAAGATATGACGGAGTTTTCAGCCATGTATGTATGTGTGCAGCTAGTCTGGAGCACCCAGAATTTTTGTACATTCTAAAGAATCAGTTGCATATAATTTGGAGTCATTTTTAGCATTTTCAGAAAACTCTTCGCTACGATGTTAATTACCATTTTCTGAAAACTAGTTTTTTTTTCATGATTTGCTTTTAATGTTATCATATCCCATTTTGTTCACTTCTTCACAAACTTCCTCCATTCATAAATACAAGTCTTTTTAGACATTTCAATATAAACTACGTACATATGTGTATAAATTTATTTTAGAATGTAGATTCACTCATTTTGCTCTGTATGTAGCCCATATTAAAATCTCTAAAAAGACATATTTAGGAATGGAGGGAGTAGTTGACTTTCAAGATTGGCAAACTACTTGACAATTTTCTAATACTCTCTCCCAGAAAAACAATTTTTTTTTTGCGGGTGACCAGAAAAACAATTTTAATACCCATAGAACAATCAATGTCATCACAGGTTCCAGATCCACCACTTTCCACCCAATTCCCCTGACTGCAAGCAAAAGAAACCCAAAAACAAATTAAAATAAAGAGAAGTTGAGTCAATGAAGAAGGCATCTGTGCAAACCACTATATACTCGTGTAAATAGAGTATGGCAAACTAGCTTTTGTAGCAAGGATAGTAAACGAAGCCACATTAATTGCCAGGTCTAGGAAAATGAATGGTAACTTTTTAGATGTTCAGAGTGTTAAACATATTGCACCCAATGGTTGTCACGACTACAGAAGCCATCAGGCGCGACGGGGAGAGATAGATTAGGTTGTTAGCATTCTTCTTTATCTCTTTGTAACAACTCTCTCGATCTCTATCCTATCTCTTGTAGCACAAGTTGTATCTCAAACTACCGAATCTTGTACGCTATCAGGGAGGTCGCGACCCTGCTATATAAACACTGAACCATCAACCAGAGATGGCATGACGTTAAAGCATTTCTACATGGTAACCAGAGCCTAACTCTTCCACAATACATCTAGCCTATCTCCATCCACAGAAAAGCTTCCGCCATGGCTGCCTCCTCCAGCGCCGCGAACTTTGGCCTCTCTGGCAGATCACCGAGAAGCTGACCCGCACCAACTTCATCATGTGGCGAACACGGATCACGCCGCAGCTCCGAGGTGCTAGCTTCTTCGGCTACGTCGACGGCAGCATGCCCGAGCCAGCCAAAGTCATCATCAAGAAGGACAAGGACGGGAAGGAAGAGTCTACACCGAACCCCCTTCATCCGGTCTGGATCCGTGAAGATCAGCAGGTACTAGGATACCTTCTGAATAATCTTTCCAAAGAGATACTTGTGCAGGTCACATCGATCGGCCATGCCCATGATCTCTGGATGGCGCTGTCGAGCATGTTCTCGTCACAGTCGTTGTCCCGCGTTAACAACATACGCGTCGCCCTCGCCAATGCGTGGAAGGGGACACAATCTGTGGCCAGCTTCTTCGTGCACACGCGCTCGCTTGCTAATGAGCTCGCGGCGGCGGGCAAACCGCTCGGTGATGACGAGCTGGGCTCCTACATCACCGCCGGCCTCGACATGGAGTACCAGCTGCTCATCTCCACACTCGACGCCCGTACAGAACTGATCTCCCTCGATGATCTGTTCGCGATGATGAGCAACTTCGACCAGAGGGTCACCCTCTACGAGGGCAGGCACAGCGGCGGGTTCAAGTCGTCGGCCAACGCAGCCACGCGTGGTAATGGGGGCGGCTCTCGCCATTGAGGACCGCCGCGCGGCTGGGGTCGGAACACTGGTGGTCAAGGCAACAGCGACAACTCCCACGGCAACAGATTGTGTTCCAAGTTTTTAGAAATTTCCAAGCACTCGTTGAACAAAATTTCGATAGAAAAATCATTGCCCTCCAATCCGATTGGGGGGGGGGCGAATATGACAAGTTGAACTCTTTCATTCAATAAATTGGAATCTCTAATCATGTATCTTGTCCTCACGCCCATCAACAGAATGGGTCGGCCGAACGTAAACATAGGCATATCATAGAGGTTGGCTTAGCTCTTCTTGCGGGTGCCTCCATGCCTCTCAAATTTTGGGATGAGGCGTTCCTCACCGTCATTCACATCATAAACATGCTTCCCAGTCGTGTTATCAACAATGAAACCCCCATGGAACGGCTCCTCCACATCAAACCAGACTACACCTCTATTTGTGTGTTTGGATGTGCTTGCTGGCCGAATCTTCGTTCAAAACAATGTGTGTTCATAGGATACAGTGCACAACAAAAAGGAGTTAAATGCCTTGATGTGTCCATTGGCCGTCTCTATATATCTCGCGATGTAGTCTTTGATGAGACCAAATTCCCATTTGCTGATCTCCACCCAAATGCCGGTGCTCTCCTTCGCCAAGAAATCCTACTTCTTCCACCTCAACTCACCGGATTAGCTCAAGGGGGAAATAATTGTGATGAACATGCATTGACGAATCCTCATAACCAACTGCATGAGCTTTGTTGTGATACAGATGCAGATGCATTCAGCAGAGAAAATGGCGAAGGAAACGACCAAAACAGTCAAGAAATCAGTACAGAAGGGCAGCATTTTATGTGTCCACCATTGGGGAACAGATCCTCCTTGGGATTGCTGCCATAGAATCTGCCCGGGCGATCTGACTCGGGATCCGCATCGCACAGAAACGGCAGCATGCAGGAAACCGCATCACCAGCCAGACGTGACAGCGGCGAACCAGCGGCTGCCGCGCGGCGCACTCCAACTCGGCCCACGTGGGTGTTGAGCCGCACCAATCCGCAGCCCCCACGCGGTTGCCTGAGAGTCGCTGGGCGCCAGGAGGGCCCCGCTGCTACGAGCGACGACAGACGGCACGCGCGTCCACCGGCGCTGACTCGTCCGGGCCCATGGGCTCGCGATCCGACGCTGATCCTGCCGGCCCCGTGCAATCATCTGGCAATGATGAGGGTGCTGCAGGCGCAGGGTCTGGCTCTGGATCTTCTACGCCGTCTCTACCGCACCAGCCGCGTCCTGACACCACAGAAGATCCAGGCGTACCTGACGGGCCTGCACCAGCATCAGGGGGATCTGCTTTGGGATTGAGGACAGGATCCTCTGTGCCAGGGCCTGCTGCTACATCTCCTATACAGCCACGTACACGGCTCCAAAAGGGGTAATTCAACATGTGAACTATAAAACCAAATTTGGTCTTGTTGCTTGTTCTTCAGGTGAACCCAACACGGTTGAGGAAGCCCTTAGTGATCCTCGGTGGAAGGAAGCCATGGAAGAAGAATACATGGCACTAAAAAAAACATGGCACTTGGTTCCTCCATAGCAAGGTAAAAACTTAATTGATTGCAAGTGGGTCTTCAGAATTAAAAGCAAATTTGATGGAACCATAGACCACTACCAGGCCAGACTTGTTGCAAAAGGATTCAAATGACGATATGATATAGATTATGAGGACACATTTAATCCTGTTGTTAAGGCTTCTACTATTCGTCTTGTGTTGTCTATTGCCGTTTCCAGGGGATGGTGCCTTAGACAGCTAGATGTACAGAACGTGTTTCTTAATGGTGTTCTGGAAGAGGAAGTGTACATGAGACAACCTCCTGGGTTTGTAAGCAAAAACTCACCATTTCATGTGTGCAAACTTGACAAAGCTTTATATGGACTCAAGCAGCCCCCAGAGCATGGTACTCACGCTTAAGTCAGAAGCTACAGGCACTTGGTTTTGTTTCCTCCAAGTCTGACAAGTCACTGTTTATTTGCAGTAAGTCTAATACATCCATATTTTTCTCATATATGTTGATGATATTATTGTCACAAGCTCATCTGACAAAGCAGTGACAGGATTACTGAAAGACTTGAGTGCTTAGTTTGCTCAAAAGGATTTGGGATATTTGCATTTCTTCTTAGGGATTGAAGTTAAGAAACATGATGATGGTCTTCATGTCTCTCAAGAAAAATATGCTACTGATCTGGTAAGAAGAGTTGGTCTCCAAGGATGTAAGCCCTCACCAACTCCTTTATCCAGTTAAAAAAAATTCTCTCTTACAGAACGAGATCTTTTGAATCAAGTTGATAGTACAAATTACAGAAGTTTAGTAGGAGCACTATAGTACTTGACGTTGACAAGGCCTGATATTTCCTTTGATGTTAACAAAGTGTGTCAGTTTCTTCATGCACCTACCACAGTTCACTGGACAGCTGCAAAACGCATAGTGAGATATGTGAAAGGTACCATGAAACTTGGGCTAACCTTCAACGGATCTTCATCTACTCTTGTTAGTGCCTTTTCTGATTCAGACTGGGCAGGATGTCTAGATGACAGACGTTCTACTGGTGGGTTTGTAATATTCTTTGGACCTAACCTTATATCATGGTGTGCAAAGAAACAGGCTATTGTGTCCGGGTCAAGTATAGAAGCTGAGTACAAGGCACTTGCCAATGCCACAGCTGAAATCATTTGGGTTCAGTCCATGTTAAGAGAACTTGGACTAAAATCCATATAGGCTCCCTGCTTATTGTGTGATAACCTTGGTGCTACCTATTTGTCTGCTAACCCTGTGTTCCATGCAAGAACAAAACGCATTGAGATCGATTTTCACTTTGTCAGAGAACGAGTTGCTAATCGACAGTTGGAGATTCGTTTTGTTCACTCCAGAGACCAGGTTGCAGATGGTTTCACAGAAGCATTACCTACAAGGATCTTTGATGAATTCAAACGTAATCTCAATCTCATGGAGTTGTGATTAAGGGAGGGTGTTAAACATATTGCACCCAATGGTTGTCACGACTACATAAGCCATCAGGCGCGACGGGGAGAGATAGATTAGGTTGTTAGCATTCTTCTTTATCTCTTTGTAACAACTCTCTCTATCTCTATCCTATCTCTTCTAGCACAAGTTGTATCTCAAACTACAGAATCTTGTACGCTATCAGGGAGGTCGCGACCCTGCTATATAAACATGGAACCGTCAACCGGAGATGGCATTGACGTTAAAGCCTTTTTACACAGAGAAAATGCATTTATCCAGAATTATTGTCGAGGGAGCTTGTGCCAGTTATGACGGACATGCCAAAACCAAATATGCACCCATTGGGAAACCCGACTTACAAAACAAGCATTACATAGTACCATGTGAAATTAATGAACTAGTACTATGTTTGGATAAATATTAAAGTGCATGTATTACGAACCGACTACTAGTATCAAGATTGATCAAGATTTCAATCTAGCAGGGATACATAATGAATGAGAAAACCTAACAAGCTTTATGTTTCTAGATGTTTCCAGATGGTTTCGGTATATTATGTTACTGCAGCTGTTCCCAGTTTCCAATTGTTAGAAACACCGTTGTATGCCAGGTACTGAAACACCCAATAAAGATGCAGTCCACCCACGTTGGAAAAGCCACTTCACGTTGTTGGCCAGTGAGGGGGTCCCACATGATGGTCATGGGCTTCAACTCGTTGATTAGGACAGCAAGGCCATGGCGGCAGCCCATGAAGGCCCCGGTTTCGTTGTAGTATGTGCTGCTCTTGGCCAAGTAGAAGCGGGTGGCAGGGATACAGCCAGGCGAGTCCAGTACGGGAGCGAAGCGATCAACATAACGTTCAAAGAAACCGAGTAGAGAAGGTTACTGGTGGTGCTTGCGGAAGAGTTTGAGAAAGGCGGGGTCGGAAAGGATGCTGCCCCAGCGCTTGCATACAGCAGATGCGCGGGGAGCGAGGATGGCTTCGGAGGGAGGCAGAGGAGGATCTCAGTGAGTAGGTTGTTGTCATCGAGTACCTCAGACACCGGGCCGGCCGGCTGCACGGAATGGCGCAGCCTTCTCCCGTCCACACATGACGGTCTAGTAATGCGATCGACCCTGAGCAGAAAAGAAAATGTAATCAATCGACTGGTTTCTCCAATGATCTAACACACATATGTACATCCATCTTGCTATAAAGTAAATAGAAATACATAAAGTACTGCACTGATAAATATGCAAATCCATGAATCCATCCAGCATAGCATACGCAAAAAAAAAGCATACGCACATATAATGTAGTACGAATCTGGATGGTGAATCTTACCTTCACTATAAAAAAAAATACACTTCCGTGATGAAATGTGTTTGTCAAAGTAGGTTGCGTTTTTTGTCATGCATGTACATCCATGACAAATTTATGACAGAATCAAGATAGTCATACCTGTGCTGTCGTAGAAGTGTTTTATGACATTACCAAAATTATCATCACGGAAGTGTTCACTTCCATGACGATAAATCGCGCGTCACAGAAGTGCTTTCGTCAAGGGTGACCGACACGTGGCATCCACCGTAACGGAACGCCGTTAAGCTATCGGGTCGGGTTTTGGATCCGATAACCCGTTAACAGCCCCGACCAATGAGGATTTTTCATGTGTAAAATCATCATTAGCTGGAGGAAACACGTATCGGCTCACCGTTGGGACAGATGTCATCCACTCATTGGACAGAAGGCGCCTATGATACGTCGACACGTGGGACGGCCCAAAAGAGGCCCATTCCTGTGACAAGGCCGGCCCGTTTGACTTGATCAAAAGGTGGCGGGCCGGCCCATGTAAAGCCTGTTAACGGCCTGTTTGCATATAGCCCATTTACAGCCCGCTAACCCAAGGCCCGTTACGCCCTATCCGCCCAGTAGCGTCATCTGGGCCACCCAATATGATTCCAGACCGTTTTCACTTCTGACCCATGTATGGCCCATGATGTCTTTCCACCCATATGAGGCCCTATGTAGCTCTTGGCCTATTAACGGCCCATGGTGAAACTGGCCCGTAATGAATAGTGTATTACTTTACACCCCATTAACGGCCCGTGGTGAAACTGGCCCGTAATGAACAGTGCATCACTTTATACCCATTAAGGGCCCGTTATTCCATTGGGCCGTTTTCAGCCCATGTTATCTTTCGGCCTTCTCAGAGCCCATTTGTTCTTGGGCTCATTTCCACCATTCGTTTACTTACGGTCTGTTACTGTCATTTTCTGCTTATGGGCCAAATTCAGCTCGTGGTTACAGTCGGCCCGTTTGTGGTCCGTTAACACGTTGGGCCGTTTTCATAGCGTCATGAAATACGGCCTATTAACGATGGCCCGTTATGGTCGGCCCATGAACGGATGATTCCAACTCTAGCCCATTTACGACCATAATGCGGCCTGTTATTGGCCCATGTTTGGCCAATCGATCATACTGCCCATATAAGCCCATTGATGATACGGCCCGTAGAAGGCCCATTGTTTCTGCGGCCCGTAGAAGGCCCATTGTTTCTACGGACGGTAGAAGGCCCACTGTTTATACGGCCCGTAGAAGGCCCACTGTTTCTACTGCCCGTAGGTCCAGTGTCACTACAGTAAATATTAGCCCATGGTTATTGTGGCCTAGTTTTAAAAAATAGGTTATTGCAGCCACTAGCAAACCGCAGAAAAATAACTGCACTAACTACAAGCAAATAAATAAACAAGACAACAAGAAAATAAGTAAGCAAGCAACTTACACTAGGCTATCACGGCTATTACACATATTACATCCCCTGGGCATCAAAGTTCGCCACCAGTGCAAATATAGGGAACACAGCAGCATATAAACGCCGCAGCAAAACAAGTCCAGAATTGAAACCACTTCAGAAGAGCTCAAGAAACAATATCCTGGGTACCCATAATGTTGGCAAGATGCTTAGCAAGCTGATTAACTTTCTCTTGTTTGGCGCTTAAGTCCTCCAGCGCTTGCCGTTGCACTAGAAAGTATGCATCTGAATTCTGCAGGGACTTCCTCTGTCCTTCGGCTTCCTGTCGCATAACATCTGATCGATGTCTTTCAACTTGAAGTTGAGACTCCAGAAGCTGAACTGATTCAGGCAACGAGTTCGAAGAGCTGGTGCCAGCAATGGTAGCCAGTAACTCGAACACTACATCAAGACAGGACTTTGGGGTTGTCTCGGTGTCCTCAATATAGTTTTTATCAGCTTTCTTGGAGACCAATAGGGATGTCTCACTATCTTGAACCTTATCTGCATTACTTCCTTTACCATTGCATAACAGGGTACTCTTCTCCAATATTTTATCCGCGTTCTAAAAGAGAAACAAACAATCACATCTCAGGTTTACAATGTAGTATATGGAACTCATTTTGGTAAACCAGTTCAGTAGTAAGATGGACAGGATAACATCATGAAACAAACATATATCTATGTAGTATGGTCACTGTATGGTCTATATCATTTTAGTTTATGTTGCCAAATGAAGATAGATATAGTTCGAATCATATCTATTTAGGACAAAGCAGCATATACAGAATATAAGTGCGGGAAACTACACAGCAATAACAACACTTGTAATGTGCATGGCATGAGAACATACTGTTTATTCAATTGAAACTGAAATCAACATAGAGCAAGTTACAACAGCAAACAGCCAAACACATTGAAGAAACAGGTTTAAAACATACCTGTTGCGCCATTGGAGTTTCAATTGCATCCTTCAAATTTGAAATTGGTTGGTATCAGTAAATACAGTGATGCAAGAGTAAACTAGTATGAACCATAGCTACGGAACCTGACCTGAGAACAATTCTTCTTCTTCTTTAAGCGTTGACTTCGGGTTCAGAGTGGTGGTCCTCGTGATTTGGGCACTGCAGTTGCATTACTAACTGCTCGTGTTTGGGTGCTCTGTGGTGGAGACGGTGATGTGTCAACGGGAACTGGGTCTCTGTCTGCTAGGGTTGGTGTTAGAAGGGGTGTATCTGGTTCTCTGTCCAATTGGGTAGGGGTACAATCTGCATGAGTGTGGGTTATGTGTGGTGGGCCTGATTCTTGGGCATGTACAACCGTGGTTCTATCTGCATCGACAGGTAGCACGATCTTTTCTGAAGACCGTGTTTTTACTCCCACAAATACTGCCATCACTCCCTCCAATTGAAATGGCTGATAAACAAGAAAATAATTGCATGTACAGACATTGTAAGATAGACAGGTGCAATGGATAGTAGGGAAGAAAACAGGGCATGAAATAATTCACATTTATGTTGTCTAAGCAAACAGAATAGCAGGACATAATTTCACACATATGATGGCTAATTAAACAGGATAGCATGACACAATTTCACATGTATGATGGCTAACTAAACAGGATAGAATGACATACTTCAAAATATGATGACTATGTAAACAGGATGACATGATATAACTATACGATGTGTCTATTAAAGTGGTTGGCATGCCATAAATCACAAACATGCCGTCGATGGAAACATGATGGCATGATATAATTCACGGATAGAATGACATAATTTAAAATATGATGACTATGTAAACAGGATGAGATCATATAAATATATTATGTCTTTAGAAAATGGGTTGGCATGCCATAATTCAGATACATGTTGTCTATGTAAACATCATGGCATGACATAATTCAAATATATGATTTATATACTAAGGAAGTGAGCAAAGGGCAATTGCATATATGATGTGTCAACTAATTAAGGAGATGTCATTCAATATTATGTATATGATGTAAAAACTAAGCATTGCAATACAACATATGCATTATATGAGTAATATAACCCTGCCAGGTTTGAGCATACACCTCAGGGGGATAATAGGACTGGTCATCTGCCTCTGAATCCTCCTCTGAAGAGCTATCTGTAACCAGCAAGATATCTGCTTCAGCAGGTAGCATTGTCTGCTCTGAAGACCTTGTTTTCACTCCAGATTTCTCCATCACCAATTCAAATGGCTGATGCACAGGAAGAGCAGTTGAATATACAAACATTGTCGACAAAAGCAATGAGAAATACAGAAAAAGGACGGTATGATATAATTCACATATATGACGCTTGCCTAAACAACATGGCATTGCATAATTCACATACATAATGCCTTGCAACAAGATAACATTGCATAATTCACATATATAATGTCTTGCAACAAGATGACATTGCATAATTCACATATATGGTAATTAGACATTAAACAGGTGGCATTCACACAAAGCATGTCTAAACTAAGCAAATGACATAGCAATGCAAGATACCATATGCACGATATGAGTAACATAACCCTGCCAAGTTAGGGCATGCACCTCTGGGGGGAAATATGACTGGTCATCTGTCTATGAATCCTCCTCTGAGGAGCTATCGGTAACCAGCAAGACATGCGCTTCGTCAGATAGCATTGTCTTATCTAAAAACCTTGTTTCCACTCCAGATTTTTCCATGACCGTGTCGAATGGCTGATGCACAGGAAGAGTAAGTGAATGTACTAAAATTGTTGACAAATTTAACACATAATAAAAAAATGATGGCATGATATAATTCACATATAAGATGACTGGCTAACCAGGGTGGCATTGCAAGACTCACATATATGATGCCTGGCTAGACAAGATGGCATTGCATGATTCACATATACGATAAAGAAACTAAACAAATGGCATTGACACAAAGCATGTCTAAACTAAGCAGATGACATCTTTAGTACATACAGTAAGCAATGCAAGGCACCATATGCATGATATTGCCAACATCAGCATGCCAAGTTAGAGCGAAGACCTCATGGGGTAAATAGGAGTGGTCTTCTCCTTCTGAATCCCCCTCAGAACAGTTATCTTCCTCTTGATTACGATCCAAAATGGGTGGAGGGGGGGCTGCCTTTGCGCCCACCATGGAACGACGTTTGCATGAAATTTTATTGCCATGCAAGGCTCGTCTCTTTTGCTCTACATGATCAGTTCCATTGTGTACAATAACTGGCATGCATAGGAATAAAACATAGTGAGATTATGTTAGGAGTGCATGCACAAATCCAGAGTGATGGTAGCAAACTGTGGATAGACACAAAACCAATGATAGCAGGCAGATAATAGCTTTACTTAAAAAATACAGATAATGGCTCCTCTAATGTTTGTTTGCACCCAACATGAAACTCATAGTAGACACCGGAGATTAACCAGATAGTAGACAGAAGTACTGATTTCTGCCCCAATATGTACCCCACAACCATTTAAAAACTCAAGTTTCAACATTAGTTTGGACCTGACTCGGAGTCTAATAGGTGAACACGACGATAATGTAGCATGTCATCATTTTAAGCGACGCATAACGTAAGCAGACACGGAAGAGTGTGACCTCTCTTGCGGACCCGTGTAGTCCTCAAGGTCATCTTCTCAGTTGATGATGGTAATGCAGTTGTCGTGGCTACCGGCGGCGGGGAAGAAGATCTGAGGCGGCGAAAGACAGTCTGGAGAGCAAATCCCTGCTGTGGTGAACCCTTCCGTCGTTGGAGCAGCTGAGCTGGGGTGGAACACAGCGCCGCAGGAGCAGGACAAACCACACAAGGTTTTCTTTGACACAAAAGTAATTGAGTAAGGGCTTGTTTGAATTTGAGGATTCTAACAATGCAGGGATAGGAAATAGACAGGAATAGGATAGGAATTCACGTGCAAAACAGAGAATTTAAAAATACAGGATTTCTGCCAATCTGAGTGTTTGATTCACAACAATTGGAAGATCACAGGATGCAAAAAAGCATGGTGAGATTAAGTCAAACCACAAGAAAATGTACGGTTATAATGCTATTATACTACTATCTCTTAGTTTTATGCTTGATGAATAGGAATATGAAAAGGAGGAGAAGTGGAAATTAGAATTCCTACGGTTTTTATTTCAAGGAGACACTAAAAGAACAAATCCTACAGTTTTCCTTTGCTCCATTCCTTTGCACCAAATTCATGAAAAGTAGTACCATAGGAAACTTTTCAATTCCTATGCTTTTCATTCACTTTTCATTTCAAGCATTGGCGATTCTAGTAGGCAGGCTTGAGCAAGGAAAATCCTACACTACAAAAATGATTTTGTGCTACTTCTATTACTTTGGACCCAGGCCACTGCCATACTAGCTCAACTCCCAGGCCCATCGACAAATGCACAGCTCAAACGCGCAGAGATAAATAATGATGGCGTTCAAGAGAGTCCATCATGGATAGCTAAGTTGCCTGGTACCTCACTGCTTGTCATATAGTAGGATAAAATAATCGTATTTCCCGTTACTACGAGTGCTCAGTGGATAATATATATAACATGTAGAGTAAAAAAGAGATGCAACAAGTGTACAACCTCTTTGGCGAAGCCATGTCGATCTCAGCATGACTGGGTTGGCCGGTGAGGATGCTCTGGCTGACTTTGCTGTCGGAGAAGGGGAAAAAGATCTTAGGCGTCTGGAGATGGAGCCCGAGGTACTGCTCCGCTGTGATGGAGGGTTTCGTTGTTGGAGCAGCTCTGGTGAGTTGTACGACGCCGAGGCTGAAGCAGGACAAGAGAGACAACGAACAATGTTAACCTAAGTGGAATTCTAATAGCATCTCCAATACATGACGTAAAATACATAACCACAAAGTGCTAGATGTAAAATACATCAGCCGCTCATCTCTGAACTTAACTGTCGAAACTGAACTTAACTGTCGAAATTGAACTTAACTGTCGAAAATGAACCTAACTGTCGAAACTGAATTTTGTTGTCGAAACGGAATTTTGCTGTCGAAACTGAACGCACTAGCAAGGTGAGGCTACACGTTGGTCGCTGACTTTTTCATCTCTAGTCAGTCGATTTTGTAGCCGTTGGATATGAAATCAAGGGCCTGTGGTTCATCTTTAACCTCCACCCCCCTGAGCCGCCAGCCACCATCGGCCAAACAGCAGCCCGTCGCCGCCCGCGGCCGGCGGTGCGCCGCCCCGCCCGCCCCAAAAACACTCGCCACCGCCGGTCCGCTGCCACCCCGGCCATCCCTCTAGGCCCCCCCGTGCCGAGCTTTTTCTCCGGTGATCCCCACGCCACCGTCCCGCCAACGCCCCGCCACCGTCGGCGACCACTGCCCCCATCCTGAACCCTAAGATAGATAGTGGGGTACCTCTCCGGCGAGCCCCCCTCCCCGCTGCGGCTGGTTCTTCCTTCACCCCGGCGAGCCCACTCCTTGAAAATCGACTGACCCAAAAGTCGATTCAGTCGACTGAAGTGTAGCCAAATCGGAGCAGCATCGCAAGCAAGAGCAAGAGCGAGAGCAGCAGCGCGAGCAAGAGCAATAGCAAGAGCAGACCAGGCAGGGGACCGAGAGCAAGAGCAGAGCAGCAACACGAGCGAGAGCTAAAGCAGCAGCAGCTCCTACTGATGTGGACGTCGCCGCCGAGGGAGCGACGTCGTGGAGGAAGTGGCCGGCGACGCCGCAGTGGATGGAGCCGCGCCATGTCGACTCGGGACCGAGCGCCGGCAGCACCGTGAGATCGAATCCAGAAGAAAATGCGGCGATTAGTGTACAACCTCTTTGGTGGCGCCGATTAGGCCGCAGCTTCATCCGAGGAAACGGTGATGATGATGCTCTTCCGGTGGTGCAGGTGAAGACGGCGGTGTGGGAATGGAGGTGGCGCAAAAGACGAGGGGAACATCGGGGCACATCTCCTTGGAGGTGGAGGACGGGGTGGCTGAACCGGCGGGACGATGAGATTGATGACGGATCCTCATTTGGGACGGTGGATGAGGGACGTCGAGGTGTTGCTGTGGACGACGTCGTCGGGGAAGAGGCTCCGGCTGGGTGGCGGACGGAGCAGGGTGTGGGGTTTCGTCGCAGGTTTTCGCGGCCTCCATGTACGAATGGGTGGGCGGATGGGATGGCAGTGGGGAACCATGGCTTAGAGACGCGCTTGTCCGAAATGTGGGGTAAGTTATGAAAGTACACCCCACCGATTTGAGGCGGTTCTTTCGGTTCAGGGGTACCACGGGCATTTCACGTGTCGGGATTTCACAGGGGGTGACAGTTTTCGCGCGCATTGTAATTTTGGAGCACAATGAGACAAAGATATATCTTAAATATTCCGGGCTAACAAGGTGCGGGTTGAAGAGGCGGGAGTTTCGCAGCATGATAGACAGATACGCTAGCTTCAATTTTCGGCATAACAAGGCGCGGCTTGAAATTTCGGAAGAACAAGCTTAACATGTACCAAAAAAAGACAATTTGCACCTCAACACGCACAACACACAAACAAACACCATTTAGACTAGAGTAAGGTACACGTGCATTGCACGCATGATATTTGGCAACCAAATTATAAATAAATACCACATTATAGCATGCAAGCTTTGAGTCATATATGCATGGTGTAGATGTTCGTTTAATTCTTATAGTTCATTTAATTCAAAATCATCTAGTTTTTATAAGAAAGCTAATCTATTTTAAGATTCATGGAACTGCATTGTAAGACATAAACTAAAAACAAATAATGGCAAATCATGTAGAAAAATATTTGGGCAATTCTGATATGGAAGATTCTAGAAAAAATAAGAAGTGCTTGTGTTTTGATGTTTGTGCATTATGCTTAAGTTCGACCATGGAGTCTTCTAGATTATACATGTGGCGAAATCTGGTGGAATCTAGATGATATCCAACGGCCAATAGTGCTCAAATTTGCCATCTTTGGACCATCGGATTCGCCTCATCCAACGACCATCTTTCAAAGTTAAAGTTACCCGCACACAATATAAAAAATATATAATATAATATATATATATAGGGGTATAGATATAGATATGTGATGCAAAAGCCGCCCATCATCTCCAATTAGAATAGTGTGCCCATGCACGGATGCGACGTGGGCAAATGATGTCTGCCATCGGTATCTCAAATTCAAATTAGTCTGACCTTGTTTAATATGTATACATTACAGCATGCTCGTTTCCAAACCACACCGCACAGATCTCTATTATATTCATGCATGCGTGGGTTTCAAACATCAGGATCTCTTATTCAAATATTTGAATTCAACTTTACATTGATTATGACCTCACCAATTCTTTTACACCCACACAGTAGTCTTCTCTTTATAATTGTACCACTAACTTTCTCTCGTGCATGCATGCACACACACTACCATTCGGCATTATCTATCACACGCATGCAATCTTTTTCTTCAGGTCGGTCTCCCATGAAGGCACACACCCACACACATCCCCCCTCCATCATACCGGGCATTCTTTATCTCTCACGCGTGCATGCGCAACGATCGATATTCCTCTATGTATGTGTGTATATAGCTAGGTCTTTCATAGTTTTCCACACAAACCGATCAATCGATATATCCAGTGAGGTCTCACCCTCTTTCCCACGTCCACATCGATCAATCTATACCTCTCTATATAGGATTAACGTAAATAGCTAATACACCCACATTAATTATATATCCAATGTCCCCCTCTCATCATCCATGCCTTCCGCTTCATCTCTCAGACGCGTGCACAATGGCGAAGACAGGGGCAGTAAGGGCCCTGCCCCCCCCCTAACATCACTATATATCGAGGCTAATATGAATCTGATCATTAGACAATTGCTGCTAAAAAGGTTTAATTTCATGAATTGACCCTTCTCGTAAAGGATTAGCAATTCTTGGCCCTCTAGCTCATTTATTTTTCATGGCTCCGCCACTGCGTGCAACAGCGCACGTGTTCGCCCTCTCTCTCTAAATATCAATCTCGCACTTGTGCATTCCTTCATAGTCTCCCTCCACTCGGCCCCTCGCACCATCTTCTAGCCCCCCACCAGATTTTGCCACATGTACAATCTAGCAGACTCCATGGTTGAACTTAAGCATAATGCACAAACCTCAAAACAACAGTGGTTCCCTTTGGTTCTAGAATCTTCCGTATCATAACTGCCCAAACTTTTTTTCTAGTTGAATTGCCATTATTTGTTTTTACTTTATGCTTTACAACGCACAATTCCATGAATCATAAAATAGATTACGGGCTTCTTTGATTCAGAGGATTCTCAAAGGAATTTTGGAGGATTCTAATGATTAGGAATTTTTCCTATCTTGGTTGTTTGATTCGTAGGATTGTAAACCGTAGGAATTTTTCCATATGATTCATTTGCACTAGATTTCATAGGAAACATCCCATCCACTCAAAACCTCTTTGAAAGAATTCTGCGTTTTTTCTATGCACAATCAAACACTCGTACAATCCTGTAGGATTCAAGACGACATTCCACTATGATCTCATGTTTTTCCTATTCACGCGTTCTTAGCTTTTTTATAAAAACTAATTGATTTCGAATGAGATGAACTATAAGAATTAAACGAAGGGCTACATCACACATATATGACTCAGAGCTTACATGCTATAGTGTGGTATTTATTTATAATTTGGTTGCAAAATCTGATGCGTGCAATGCACGTGTACCTTACTAGTACTTCGAGTATGTGCAAAACACGTAAATTAGAATACCAATGGCACGCTACACAGTGTCTCTCTTATAGTTCATGAAGCCACGTGGCACATGTGGAGGCGTTGTCGTGACCTCCTTGCGTGGATTGATCACAGTGACGTGCTGCTGGTTCCAGAAGAATGTACTCGTCCTCCATGAGCCATACTGGCAGTACATGCATCAAGTGAAGATGTGCACGCATGCCACGCACGCACTCATTCCCTCGCACGCACACACGGGTACATGGGCGGAAGCAATTTTGTACCAAGATCCACCCCATGTGATAATTTGACGCGTGTAAAGTCGTTCACTTCATTGATGATCAATTAATACAGCGCATGCAAATTGAGTGGACGTGAGGGCGGAAGAAAGACATTATTACTCCACTGCGCGTATGCGAGTAGTTAAATCATGGGTTGCTAGTAGTACTTCCATTGGTCTCCTTCGTATTTTGTGCCAATTTTTGACAGTAACATAATATTTACGCATTTGAGCAGTGTAGTACTTGAAATTTATGTTCCTATAAACTCATCGGGAGCCGTTTCGGGCCCCGAAACCAAAACCATCAATTAATCTTTACCTTGTTCCCATCACATTCGAAAGTGTGCTCACACCTACTAGTACGTACCAAACCTGAACATGTTCCCACTATGCAGGTATTAGTACTACTAGTGCTAGTACTTTGGTTATAGAAAGGGGAACTACCTAACCGAAAATTACTCTACCTTTCCTCCTCATAAGTGCTTCTTCTTTGCCCGTCGTTGCCATGGCCAGTGAGCTGAGCTCTAGGTCGACAACTACTCGTAACAAGGGAGCGGCAACCAAGGCTGCGTAAAAAAAGAGGGCTCGCCGCCACGCAGAGACCTCGAAAGATCTCTCATGGGCAGGCGATGGCTCCCAGGAGCGCCCTAGCCACGGAGGCGAACATGCCCGATCAGCTCAATAAGCACCTCAATAAGCAGAAGGAGTTCATCCAAGGCATGATGAAGTTGCTGAAGGAGAGCCTCGATGACATGCCCGTTGAGCTCAATCAGTAGGGGGATTTGACCGCCGGGTTGGTGATGCTGCTGAAGAAGAGCATTGCCTCGGAGAAGAAGGCGACCGACGAAATCCTGCGACTTCAGGAGGACAAGGCAAAGCTCTGCCACGAGATCGACCTGTTGAAGGAGAAGAACGCCGATTAGAAGAAGCTCCATGAGAATAGTAGTTCCTCGATGAAGATGATGCAGGCCCTTGTCATGGAACAGAAGGAGGAGTTGGCGAAGCTCCGCATCAAGCACCCGGCTGCTGTCAAGGTACGTAATGCGGCCGTGGAACAGATGATGAAGGCTTGTGTCGAGAAATCCCACGTCATGGACAGAATGAAGAAGATGGCGGAGGAGACGCGCAAGGAGATGGAGGTCGTGGAGGCGATGAAGAAGCAGTTACAACTCCGCAACGAATTAGATCATTTGTGGTGATAATCTTCCTTCTTCTTTTGCTATTGTGTTTCATCTTTTGCTTCTGGTGTTTTGCCGCACGTGTCACGTTCTCTGCGAGGCATGAATAGAACAATGGTTTTTGTTTTTTGAGGGAATGAATAGAACAATGCTAACAATGAGATGACTAGCAAATTAGATCATTTTTTATTGCCATATGGAACTGGGCTGCCGTGTTTCGTGCTCCTCCGTCGCAGTACTACTCCAGTGGAAAACTTGAGTATACCGCATGGTTCTTTGCTCCTCCTCGATCAGGTCGTCGGCGCATTTATACGAGCAGTCAAATCACAAGGCCCCGCCTTCCAGCAGTAATGAGCTGTCAAATCACAAAGGCCCTCGCCTCTTATGAAACCGACCAAGCTAGACAGCCCCGCCCTCTAGCCTTTTAAAAATGTATACTTTTGTACAGCAGTAGTATCGATGGATTGCGCCATGGAGCAAAACTTGAAATTAAAAAAAGGTGGTACATATAGAGAGCGCTCGTCGCCAAATTATGCATATAGTACTATTAAAAAGCTAGTCACAATAATGGTGTCCAGCATAACCCACCCCTCAAATAAAACTAAGCACCCTGGAATTCTTTGACAAAACTAAGCCCCCTGAAATTCTTTGACAACTAAACTGTTGGCTATATAATGTTGGCCATATATATTGTACGTATATAATGTGAAGAAAGGAGTGGTAGTACTATACCAACTAAAAGATGAAATGTAAGAAATACTAGTATGTACTTACTGAAGAGTTAAAGTAACAAGAAGAAATATAGCATAGTTCTGCTGGGGGCTCAGCACAAGACACCCCTCAAATTAAATTAAAGCACACCTGAAATTAAACATTGCAACTATTCCGGTAGACACTTCATTAGAACCACCATGAGCAACAACACTGCCACCTTACTCGGAGTCCTCGTCATCCAACACTCGACTTCGTCCTTGTCCCTCTTCCTCTTGGCCGATACTTCTTTGCTTGAACCGCCAACTTGGCTGTTGCTCTTCATCCAACCCTTATAGATATTGAAACAAAGGTAGCCATCCATTGCAGCGTACTGGATGTAGTCTATATCTAGTACATTCCGCTGCCATGCATGACGATGAAACGTGTATGGAGGTTTCTCCAGTTTACCGTACGAAGGATGAACCATGGCTCCTGCCAGGGTCAGCATTGAAGGCTGACGAGAGGACACCAGCCTATTCTTTTGGAGGTCGAAGGTGTTGCCTACAACAAGGCCTATCTGACGCAGGACTTCGTCTACAATAATGATTCTGACTAGGTTGCTCTCGAGGAAGTCCTTAAAATCCTGGCACTCAACGTCGGCATGGCATATGTGGTAGACCAAGCATAAGTCATGCACGCAAACCTGGATCACGGTGGGCTTCTTCCTCTCTTCGTCCTTTAGATCCTTCTCTCGTCCCACGATTGTGGTGTACTCAACATCTAGCCCAGCGACCCACTCATCATCTGAGTCTTCGAACATGCGTCTGAAGCAAGAAAGGCATCCTTTCACCGTCGCGGAAGAACGGGTGTAGATGACGTCGAACTCATCGCCGATGATGGTTCTAACCTTGTACTCACCGCCGATCGGGGAAATTTGGGACGCCATGGATTTGGGAGGAGGGTTAGGATTAGTGGAACTGTCGTAATGTGAATGGACAGGACGAGTAGGAGCTAACTGCCAGCGTGCGAACGGCAGGGTAGTGGCTTTCCGTTCTCCCATGATACGGGCTTCCAAGAGCCCTTGGATCGAAGATCGAACGGTTGCATGGCGTGATTCTAGACCTATGGGTGAATATCCTATCCTGGAGGATTATTCTGCAAATTTTCAGCAACTTAGCATGCGACCGTTTGATCTCAGATCCAAGGGCTGCCAGCAGCCCGTATCATGGTCGCGCCTACCACGACCATAGCGTCGCTCGCGCGGTCACGCCCTTGGAGATTTAACACAGTGCGTTAGGCTATCAGATGTTGGCATGTCATACATAGTCATCACTTAGTCACTCATACTACAACAAGGTTGGCTATAAGGTTTGCCATAAGTGTATTCTTTTACTCCTCTCTATCTCTTTCTTCGTACTCCCTCCATCCCATAATATAAGAACGGTTTTGACACTAGTGTAGTGACAAAAATGTTCTTATATAATGTGACACATGGAGTACTAGTATTTATTGCATTTGCCAAGGAGTGACCTCTTCCAATGAAATGGTGTTGCTAAATTTGCCAAGGACGTGGAGGACGGTGTCGACCACCCCGCGCCCGTCCTCCTCCCCGCGGCCCCTCTCCTTCGAGGCAGACGGCCAGGAGGCCCTCGTCGTCGCCTCAAATTCTCCGCAGACTTACTGCTCAACGTCGCCTCTCATCCGCATCCCGATGGTGGCCGCACAAGATCTGGGGCTGTTCATCCGCATCCCGATGGTGTGCCCGTCGGGGGCTGCTCCACCCAGCCCGACGACCATTATGCCAAGAGCACGCGTACAACACTGGGAAGGAGCACCCGTACAGTAGCTCGGCCAGGAGAACAGAGCACGCGTCCAACATGTAAATTTTTAACTTATTTTTTGTATGGTTTGCCCTTGAAGAAACATATCTGGCTGCTTCACTCGTGCTTCCATCTTTTTTTATCTTTTGATTTTTGGTTGAGCTCGTGATTCCATTTTTTGCTTTTGGTGTAATTTGGTGAAGACATGATGCATGACGGGAATACAGGCTGAAAGGTTTGATATCGGATGCGCTTTTATCCATGCTTGCTGAGTACGAGCGGACTAATTAGTATGTACTCTAGGATGTAGTCTTTTGGATTAAAATGAGTAATAGAAGTATGCGTGTTATGGTCTTTAAATGAGTAAATATGAACTATCATTTATCTACACCTTTGTTTGACGAGAGAAGTATACTTCCGTAACGGAAATGTTGTCTATACAACATGTACATCGTGTGAGGATGTACATGTTGTCTTTACCACAAGCTTTGCCAGGGGCCAACCGAACCGGTGGTGAAGGGCCTATGGATGGCGCGCCTCCCGCTGAAAATCAAAGTGTTTTCCTGGCAGCTGTGGAGGAACAGATTGTGCGCTTCTGAAAATGTGGCTAAAAGGCGGGGCCCGTCGACTGGCACCTGCGCGGTCTGTAATGTCGTCGAGGACGCAAACCACGTCTTCTTCCGGTGTCCGCTGGCCAGGTTCGCCTGGAGCGCGGTCCATATATAGTAGATCGTGAGCATATCAACGCCGCTTTCCATGTGAGAGCAAAACGACCATAAGATTTCATTTTCTGACACACAATTTTCGGGTGGCGACACATCTTTATGGGTGAAAAGAGCACACCCCTTCGACCGCATCGATAGACCATACAGGAACCTTTGTTATTCACTGCGAGAACCACCAACACATGTACTATATGAACCATTTCTTAAGGAACGGGAACCCTTTCCGTATACAGTCAACCGTAAGGAGACGGCCCTTTCCACATGAGAGCAATCGAGCTTCACTTTCATTTTTTGATAGAACGTCACATAAGGCACGGGGGTGGGCGGGGGGCACACTAAGCTCCGCTTAATGTAGACCGTGAGCACATTAACTCCTCTTAATTCATGCACGGTTGACAAAGCACATATGCATTCACACATCACATGGAACTTCCGGTTTTTTTTTTGCATTATATCCAATGTGGGAGGTGGAAAGGGTTCCCCCCATTATGCACTTTGAGAACCACCGGTCCACGTACAATAGGAACCCTTTCTTAAGGAACTAGAACCCTTTTCATCTATAGTAGTTTTCGGGTGGGGGCACATCTTTCAAAAAAAAATTGTGGTCGGGCTGTAGATGCTCTAATCTTTGTTAATGAATACAAGTGTGGATTGCTGCAGCCTCTGCCTTTCCCACCTACAGGTAGAAAAAAGGCATTCCCCACCGAAGAAGAGGGATCAGAAGAAGAGGGTGTTGGTTTCCCTGCTGGAGGTGGCGTTGCAGAGTCAGGGTCAGACAAAGAAGATCAGAACCAGCACAATGGAAAGGCGCCTGCGATCAGCTCGAGGTGCAGCGTTAAGAAGCTTCACGATTTGATCTGTCAACAAAGGTAATGTCTTCACGATTCGGTGGAACGATCAGCTCGAATCGGTGGAACGATCAGCTCGAATCGGTGGAACGACATTACCTCTGTTGTTTGCCCAAAAAAAAGACATTACCTCTGTTGACAGTTCACACTTTTGGCTGCTTTCCACGGGACTTTCCGGCTATAGTAACGAGTTCATCGAGCCACAGTTCATTTAGTGTACAAAAGGTGCGGAACCGTGCTCATTTAGCCTGACGAAAATAGCAAATTTTACATGCCACAGCCAACACAGCGCTGCCCGGAACATTTAGTAAAAATGATCCCATTAGTCAATGCCGAAATTTGCCCGAAGTAGGTCTTTAACCACTGACCGATGTGAAAGGCACATCAGCCTTTTGCTCTGAATACACCTGAAAAGTCAAGAACTAGGTTGCCATTCTCGGACTACGCCTTCCAAAAGGTTCAGCTGAACTTTCCTCTTAGGTCATGGCGAAATTCAATAATTCATAAAGGCTGAACTGTATCCACCCAACGGTGCGGATCTCGACACGCATGAACGGTTCCGATAGCCCCCACCCTAGTTAGTGTGGATAGCAAATCCATGTTATATATATATATATATATATATATATATATATATATATATATATATATATGATGAACAGTATGTTAGCCTTTTAAAAAATATAAACTTTTGTACAGTAGTACTATCGATAGATTGCGCCATGGAGCAAAAATTAAAATTAGAAAAAAAAGATGGTACATATAAAGAGCGCTCGTCGCCAAATATGCATATAGTACTATTAAAAAAGCTAGTACGTGCTTAATTGGGGTGCTAAATTCTATTAAAGAAATACTAGTACTAGTATGTACATACTGAAGAGTTAAAGTAACGAGAAGAAACATAACATAGTTCTGCTGGGGGCTCAGCACAACACACCCCACAAATTAAACTAAGCACACATAAAATTAAACTATGCAACTAATCCGGTAGACACTGCATTAGAAGTTTAGAACCGCCATGAGCAACGACACTGCTACATTACTCGAAGTCCTCGTCCACGTCCTCGACTTCGTCCTTGTCCCTCTTCCTCTTGGCCGATACTTCTTTGCTTGAACCGCCAACTTGGCTGTTGCTCTTCATCCAACCCTTGTAGATATTGAAACAAAGGTAGTCATCCATTGCAGCGTAGTGGATGTGGTCTATATCTAGTACATTCCGCTGCCATGCATGACGATAAAACGTGTAATGAGGTTTCTCCAGTTTACGGTACAAAGGATGAACCATGGCTCCTGCCAGGGTCAGCATTGAGGGCTGACGAGAGGGCACTAGCCGATTCTTCTGGAGGTCGAAGGGGTTGCCTACAACGAGGCCTATCCGACGCAGGACTTCTTTGTCGTTCTTAAAGTCTACATTAATGAATTTGACTGTTTTACCCTCGAGGAAGTTCTTAAAATCCTGGCACTCAACGTCGGCATGGCATATGTGGTAGACCAAGCAAACGTTATGTACGTAAATCTAGATCACGGCGGGCTTCTTCCTCTCTTCGTCCTTTAGATCCTTCTCTCGTCCCATGACTGTGGTGTACTCAACATCTAGCCCAGCGACCCACTCATCATGTGAGTTTTCGAACATGCGTTTGAAGCAAGAAAGGCATCCTTTCACCGTCGCGGAAGTACGGGTGTAGATGACGTCGAACTCATCGCCGGTGATGGTTCTAACCTTGTACTCACCGCCGATCGGGGAGATTTGGGACGCCATGGATTTGGGAGGAGGGTTAGGATAAGTGGAACTGCCGTAATGTGAATGGATGGGACGACTAGGAGCGAACCGCCGTAGTATTAAAGGACGTGCAGGGACGAGTACGAGTGAACTGCCAGCGTGCGAATGGCCGGGTAGTGGCTTTCCATTCTCCCATGATACGGGCTTCCGAGAGCCCTTGGATCTAAGATCGAACGGTTGCATGGTGTGATTCTAGACCTATGGGTGAATATCCTATCCCGGAGGGTTATTCTTAAAATTTTCAGTAACTTAGCATGCGACCATTTGATCTTAGATCCAAGGGCTGCCAGCAGCCCGTATCATGGTCGCGCCTACCACGACCATCGCGTCGCTCGCGCGGTCACGCCCTTGGAGATTTAACACAGTGCGTTAGGCTATCAGATGTTGGCATGTCATACATAGTCATCACTTAGTCACTCATACTACAACAAGGTTGGCTATAAGGTTGGCTATAAGTGTATTTTTTTTACTCCTCTCTATCTCTTTCTTCGTACTCCCTCCATCCCATAATATAAGAACGTTTTTGACACTAGTGTAGTGCCAAAAACGTTCTTATATTATGGGACACAGGGAGTACTAGTATTTATTGCATTTGCCAAGGAGTGACCTCTTCCAATGAAATGGTGTTGCTAAGTTTGCTTCATTTAATTAGCTATAGACTCAAAATTGTCTTTTCACCTAGGTACACGTGCTTAGCACCATTCTTCCTTGGGTCATCAAACTAGTCTCTCTCTTCTTGATTAATTTGCCACATCAGACATTATGCCTATGTGGCAAGCTTAAGCACCTGTAGGAGCAAGTAAGTACAATAGTGCGTTTTACATGGAATTTTTGCATATGTGGAGGAAAGAGAGGCAAGGAAAAAGTGGAGAAGTGGGCTCTCATGCAAGAGCCAGCCTCTACTACATGGTGGAGCATTGGGAGAGGCACATGTATGGAGATGGTCAGGAATTGGGAGACTCACGCCGGTCGTAGCGCCGCAGTTAAAATGATAATGGCAAGTCAAATCACGGGGCCCCACCTCTCCAGCAGTAACTCCCTGTCAAATCACACAGCCCTACGTTTGCAGCAGCCTACTCCCTCGTCTTCTCGCATCTCTGTCAAACCGACTAGGCGGAACTGTCCCGCCGCCTACTGGGTAGGAAAAGCCCCGCCCTTGACTTTTAAATAGTATATAGTATACTAATTTTGTATCCATGAATTGCGCCCGCGCCATGGAGAAAAGCGTTTAGAAAACGGCGGTACACATGTACGGAGTATACAGCACGCCCGTCGCGTTCGCGTCGCACCCCAGACGGTCGGTCGGTCTGGCACGCTGCTCTCCGAATGGAACGCGCGTCATATTGCGTTCGCACACACATGTGGGACGGCAATTGAGAACCGACCATAGGCACACTCCCCGACCCCGCAAGTCAGGTGACTTAATAGAAGAGGGAGACGAGCGATAGTACTAGAGAAGTGTTGTACTACATTGGTACCTGGATGATCCCTGCAAGACACGGAAGATCAGTTTGTCCATGCATGTGACCAGACTCCAGCAGACACGCCTGGATTGGCTATCGTCTACATATCATGCAGGCTGTGTTGTACATGGCTGTAGTTGTGTTGAGAAATCTATAAAAAGATTTCTTGTCATCTCGAAAAATTATGTGTCATGTGCTTCGGATCACTGTGAGGGTTAAACAACGACAACTGAGTTGGGCTAGTCATTGGGGGCACATGTGTAGGGGAACGCAGTAGAAAACAAAAAAAATTCGACCTACGCACCAGCCCAGGACCACTATGGAGACTGCATACATGGTTAACTCTTTTTCGTTACCGACTCGTAGCGCAGCGGGAAGTAGAGTCAATGACGAATGGTGGTGCAGATCCCCACAGCTAGGATTTACAACCTCCCAACCGCGAGGATGTATACCCTCATCTGCTCCTCAGACAACTTACTGGGAGACGGTCGAACAGCCCCCCGGACGGTGTCCCAGACAGCCCTTCGGGAGGACCTTCGAGACTCGAATGGTCACTCGGACAACCCTCGGAGGACCTTTGAAACTCGGACGGTCACACGGACAGCCCTTCGGGAGGCACTCACGAACTAACACCGAAACTACGATCTCTCTACAGAGTTGCACACATACGGTATCATCAATCCAACAGGCTTCACCGTCCAGAACTAGTTCCTGCCGGAACCCAGATAGCCTTACGGCTCTACGAAACTCTTTTCGTGGCACTACGGGAAACAGGAGATTTGTCGTCAGTACTGTTCTTTGCCGTCAGCATTTCGTCGGGCCAGACGGCAAAGACATTTTTTTCCGACAGCAGCTGACGACAAAGAACAACTGACGGCAAATATACTTTGCCGTCTGCAGAAAAAAAATTAGATGGCAAAGAGCTCACTTTGCCATCTACAAAACAAACTACAGAAGGCAAAGATCTTTGCTTTCTGTGTTTTTTATTACAGACTGCAAAATATGCCTTTGCCGTCTATACGAATAAACACATACGACAAAGATCATATTTTGCCGTCTGTAATAAAAAAGGCAGACGGCAAAGAATTTGTTTTTGCAGACGGCAAAGCAAAGAAGCACACCTCGCGGATCCATCCACGGATCGATGACATGGCACGATCTGCGCTGCGGTGCCTCTCTTTCCATCTACCACGCCTGACCCCACCCACCCATCCCACCACATCCCCGCGTACCTTATCCCCACGTCCCCACCCACCCATCCATCGAACCCACCTATCCCCCACTCCGACACCATCTCTCCCCCTCGATCTCATCTTCTCTGCTATCGGCGCTGCATCGCTGCCGGTTGGTCTTGCCTCGCCGCCGCCGCCCGGCAGGCCCCGCCTCCCCATCGGTGACCCCGCGCTGCATGGCCCTGCCTCGCCGCCGCCGCCCGGCCGGCCCCGCCTCCCCATCGGAGACCCCGCGCTGCATGGTCCTGCCTCGCCGCCGCCGCCGCCTTGTCGGCCCCGCCTCCCCATCCACGACCCTGCGCCAACTAGCCCCGCCTCACGGCCGCCACCCGGTCGGCCCTGCCTCCCCATCCGCGAGCCCTGGCTTCACGCGCTGCCCGCCTCCGAGTACTCTCCTTCACCCCCGCCTTCGCACGCCGTGGGCCCCCACCTCCTCTGCTCTCCTCTGCCGGCGGTGGGGCTTGGCGCTGACAGAGTTGGCGGGGTCAAGTGGATCCAGCGCGCGGACGAGGGTGGCGAGCTCCGGCACGGCGGCTGACGTCTTGGGCTCCTCGGACGTCTGTGTGTTCTTAACTTCATATGCAGGATGAAAGAAAGGAGAAGGGAGAGAGGCGCAACTGCTGCTCCAGCGAGGCGTGGGCGTATAGATCCAACTGATGTATTGTAACGTAGTGTAGTCTGTTTGTGTGTAATCCATTCATCTTGTTAAACAAAGTAGTTTTGTTTTGTCTTGTGAAATCCGTTCGTTCATGTTTGATTCTTAGAACAACGTCGCCTCTCATCCGCATCCCGATGGTGGCCGCACAAGATCTGGGGCTGTTCATCCGCATCCCGATGGTGTGCCCGTCGGGGGCTGCTCCACCCAGCCCGACGACCATTATGCCAAGAGCACGCGTACAACACTGGGAAGGAGCACCCGTACAGTAGCTCGGCCAGGAGAACAGAGCACGCGTCCAACATGTAAATTTTTAACTTATTTTTTGTATGGTTTGCCCTTGAAGAAACATATCTGGCTGCTTCACTCGTGCTTCCATCTTTTTTTATCTTTTGATTTTTGGTTGAGCTCGTGATTCCATTTTTTGCTTTTGGTGTAATTTGGTGAAGACATGATGCATGACGGGAATACAGGCTGAAAGGTTTGATATCGGATGCGCTTTTATCCATGCTTGCTGAGTACGAGCGGACTAATTAGTATGTACTCTAGGATGTAGTCTTTTGGATTAAAATGAGTAATAGAAGTATGTGTGTTATGGTCTTTAAATGAGTAAATATGAACTATCATTTATCTACACCTTTGTTTGACGAGAGAAGTATACTTCCGTAACGGAAATGTTGTCTATACAACATGTACATCGTGTGAGGATGTACATGTTGTCTTTACCACAAGCTTTGCCAGGGGCCAACCGAACCGGTGGTGAAGGGCCTATGGATGGCGCGCCTCCCGCTGAAAATCAAAGTGTTTTCCTGGCAGCTGTGGAGGAACAGATTGTCCGCTTCTGAAAATGTGGCTAAAAGGCGGGGCCCGTCGACTGGCACCTGCGCGGTCTGTAATGTCGTCGAGGACGCAAACCACGTCTTCTTCCGGTGTCCGCTGGCCAGGTTCGCCTGGAGCGCGGTCCATATATAGTAGATCGTGAGCATATCAACGCCGCTTTCCATGTGAGAGCAAAACGACCATAAGATTTCATTTTCTGACACACAATTTTCGGGTGGCGACACATCTTTATGGGTGAAAAGAGCACACCCCTTGGACCGCATCGATAGACCATACGGGAACCTTTGTTATTCACTGCGAGAACCACCCACACATGTACTATATGAACCATTTCTTAAGGAACGGGAACCCTTTCCGTATACAGTCAACCGTAAGGAGACGGCCCTTTCCACATGAGAGCAATCGAGCTTCACTTTCATTTTTTGATAGAACGTCACATAAGGCACGGGGGTGGGCGGGGGGCACACTAAGCTCCGCTTAATGTAGACCGTGAGCACATTGACTCCTCTTAATTCATGCACGGTTGACAAAGCACATATGCATTCACACATCACATGGAACTTCCGGTTTTTTTTTTTGCATTATATCCAATGTGGGAGGTGCAAAGGGTTCCCCCCATTATGCACTTTGAGAACCACCGGTCCACGTACAATAGGAACCCTTTCTTAAGGAACTAGAACCCTTTTCATCTATAGTAGTTTTCGGGTGGGGGCACATCTTTCAAAAAAAAATTGTGGTCAGGCTGTAGATGCTCTAATCTTTGTTAATGAATACAAGTGTGGATTGCTGCAGCCTCTGCCTTTCCCACCTACAGGTAGAAAAAAGGCATTCCCCACCGAAGAAGAGGGATCAGAAGAAGAGGGTGTTGGTTTCCCTGCTGGAGGTGGCGTTGCAGAGTCAGGGTCAGACAAAGAAGATCAGAACCAGCACAATGGAAAGGCGCCTGCGATCAGCTCGAGGTGCAGCGTTAAGAAGCGTCACGATTTGATCTGTCAACAAAGGTAATGTCTTCACGATTCGGTGGAACGATCAGCTCGAATCGATGGAACGATCAGCTCGAATCGGTGGAACGACATTACCTCTGTTGTTTGCCCAAAAAAAAGACATTACCTCTGTTGACAGTTCACACTTTTGGCTGCTTTCCACGGGACTTTCCGGCTGTAGTAACGAGTTCATCGAGCCACAGTTCATTTACTGTACAAAAGGTGCGGAACCGTGCTCATTTAGCTTGACGAAAATAGCAAATTTTACATGCCACAGCCAACACAGCGCTGCCCGGAACTTTTAGTAAAAATGATCCCATTAGTCAATGCTGAAATTTGCCCGAAGTAGGTCTTTAACCACTGACCGATGTGAAAGGCACATCAGCCTTTTGCTCTGAATACACCTGAAAAGTCAGGAACTAGGTTGCCATTCTCGGACTACGCCTTCCAAAAGGTTCAGCTGAACTTTCCTCTTAGGTCATGGCGAAATTCAATAATTCATAAAGGCTGAACCGTATCCACCCAACGGTGCGGATCTCGACACGCATGAACGGTTCCGATAGCCCCCACCCTAGTTAGTGTGGATAGCAAATCCATGTTTTATATATACATACATACATACA
>NC_057810.1:9549963-9572983 GCF_018294505.1 Triticum aestivum
ATAAACTTTTGTATAGTAGTACTATCGATAGATTGCGCCATGGAGCAAAAATTAAAATTAGAAAAAAAAGATGGTACATATAAAGAGCGCTCGTCGCCAAATATGCATATAGTACTATTAAAAAAGCTAGTACGTGCTTAATTGGGGTGCTAAATTCTATTAAAGAAATACTAGTACTAGTATGTACATACTGAAGAGTTAAAGTAACGAGAAGAAACATAACATAGTTCTGCTGGGGGCTCAGCACAACACACCCCTCAAATTAAACTAAGCACACATAAAATTAAACTATGCAACTAATCCGGTAGACACTGCATTAGAAGTTTAGAACCGCCATGAGCAACGACACTGCTACATTACTCGAAGTCCTCGTCCACGTCCTCGACTTCGTCCTTGTCCCTCTTCCTCTTGGCCGATACTTCTTTGCTTGAACCGCCAACTTGGCTGTTGCTCTTCATCCAACCCTTGTAGATATTGAAACAAAGGTAGTCATCCATTGCAGCGTAGTGAATGTGGTCTATATCTAGTACATTCCGCTGCCATGCATGACGATAAAACGTGTAATGAGGTTTCTCCAGTTTACGGTACAAAGGATGAACCATGGCTCCTGCCAGGGTCAGCATTGAGGGCTGACGAGAGGGCACTAGCCGATTCTTCTGGAGGTCGAAGGGGTTGCCTACAACGAGGCCTATCCGACGCAGGACTTCTTTGTCGTTCTTAAAGTCTACATTAATGAATTTGACTGTTTTATCCTCGAGGAAGTTCTTAAAATCCTGGCACTCAACGTCGGCATGGCATATGTGATAGACCAAGCAAACGTTATGTACGGAAATCTAGATCACGGCGGGCTTCTTCCTCTCTTCATCCTTTAGATCCTTCTCTCGTCCCATGACTGTGGTGTACTCAACATCTAGCCCAGCGACCCACTCATCATGTGAGTTTTCGAACATGCGTTTGAAGCAAGAAAGGCATCCTTTCACCGTCGCGGAAGTACGGGTGTAGATGACGTCGAACTCATCGCCGGTGATGGTTCTAACCTTGTACTCACCGCCGATCGGGGAGATTTGGGACGCCATGGATTTGGGAGGAGGGTTAGGATTAGTGGAACTGCCGTAATGTGAATGGATGGGACGACTAGGAGCGAACCGCCGTAGTATTAAAGGACGTGCGGGGACAAGTACGAGTGAACTGCCAGCGTGCGAATGGCCGGGTAGTGGCTTTCCATTCTCCCATGATACGGGCTTCCGAGAGCACTTGGATCTAAGATCGAACGGTTGCATGGTGTGATTCTAGACCTATGGGTGAATATCCTATCCCGGAGGGTTATTCTTAAAATTTTCAGTAACTTAGCATGCGACCATTTGATCTTAGATCCAAGGGCTGCCAGCAGCCCGTATCATGGTCGCGCCTACCACGACCATCGCGTCGCTCGCGCGGTCACGCCCTTGGAGATTTAACACAGTGCGTTAGGGTATCAGATGTTGGCATGTCATACATAGTCATCACTTAGTCACTCATACTACAACAAGGTTGGCTATAAGGTTGGCCATAAGTGTATTTTTTTACTCCTCTCTATCTCTTTCTTCGTACTCCCTCCGTCCCATAATATAAGAACGTTTTTGACACTAGTGTAGTGACAAAAATGTTCTTATATAATGGGACACATGGAGTACTAGTATTTATTGCATTTGCCAAGGAGTGACCTCTTCCAATGAAATGGTGTTGCTAAGTTTGCTTCATTTAATTAGCTATAGACTTAAAATTGTCTTTTCACCTAGGTACACGTGCTTAGCACCATTTCTTCCTTGGGTCATCAAACTAGTCTCTCTCTTCTTGATTAATTTGCCACATCAGACTTTATGCCTATGTGGCAAGCTTAAGCACCTGTAGGAGCAAGTAAGTACAATAGTGCGTTTTACATGGAATTTTTGCATATGTGGAGGAAAGAGAGGCAAGGAAAAAGTGGAGAAGTGGGCTCTCATGCAAGAGCCAGCCTCTACTACATGGTGGAGCATTGGGAGAGGCACATGTATGGAGATGGTCAGGAATCGGGAGACTCACGCTGGTCGTAGCGCCGCAGTTAAAATGATAATGGCAAGTCAAATCATGGGGCCCCACCTCTCCAGTAGTAACTCCCTGTCAAATCACACAACCCTACGTTTGCAGCAGCCTACTCCCTCGTCTTCTCGCATCTCTGTCAAACCGACTGGGCGGAACTGTCCCGCCGCCTACTGGGTAGGAAAAGCCCCGCCCTTGACTTTTAAATAGTATATAGTATACTAATTTTGTATCCATGAATTGCGCCCGCGCCATGGAGAAAAGCGTTTAGAAAACGGCGATACACATGTACGGAGTATACAGCACGCCCGTCGCGTTCGCGTAGCACCCCAGACGGTCGGTCGGTCTGGCACGCTGCTCTCCGAATGGAACGCGCGTCATATTGCGTTCGCACACACATGTGGGACGGCAATTGAGAACCGACCATAGGCACACTCCCCGACCCCGCAAGTCAGGTGACTTAATAGAAGAGGGAGACGAGCGATAGTACTAGAGAAGTGTTGTACTACATTGGTGCCTGGACGATCCCTGCAAGACACGGAAGATCAGTTCGTCCATGCATGTGACCAGACTCCAGCAGACACGCCTGGATTGGCTATCGTCTACATATCATGCAGGCTGTGTTGTACATGGCTGTAGTTGTGTTGAGAAATCTATAAAAAAGATTTCTTGTCATCTCGCAAAATTATGTGTCATGTGCTTCGGATCACTGTGAGGGTTAAACAACGACAACTGAGTTGGGCTAGTCATTGGGGGCACATGTGTAGGGGAACGCAGTAGAAAACAAAAAATTTCCGACCTACGCACCAGCCCAGGACCACTATGGAGACTGCATACATGGTTAACTCTTTTTCGTTACCGACTCGTAGCGCAGCGGGAAGTAGAGTCAATGACGAATGGTGGTGCAGATCCCCACAGCTAGGATTTACAACCTCCCAACCGCGAGGATGTATACCCTCATCTGCTCCTCAGACAGCTTACTGGGAGACGGTCGAACAGCCCCCCGGACGGTGTCCCGGACAGCCCTTCGGGAGGACCTTCGAGACTCGAATGGTCACTCGGACAACCCTCGGAGGACCTTTGAAACTCGGACGGTCACACGGACAGCCCTTCGGGAGGCACTCACGAACTAAGACCGAAACTACGATCTCTCTACAGAGTTGCACACATACGGTGTCATCAATCCAACAGGCTTCACCGTCCAGAACTAGTTCCTGCCAGAACCCAGATAGCCTTACGGCTCTACGAAACTCTTTTCGTGGCACTACGGGAAACAGGAGATTTGCCGTCAGTACTGTTCTTTGCCGTCAGCATTTCGTCGGGCCAGACGGCAAAGACATTTTTTGCCGACAGCAGCTGACGACAAAGAACAACTGACGGCAAATATACTTTGCCGTCTGCAGAAAAAAAATTAGACGGCAAAGAGCTCACTTTGCCATCTACAAAACAAACTACAGAAGGCAAAGATCTTTGCTGTCTGTGTTTTTTATTACAGACTACAAAATATGCCTTTGCCGTCTGTACGAATAAACACATACGACAAAGATCATATTTTGCCGTCTGTAATAAAAAAGGCAGACGGCAAAGAATTTGTTTTTGCAGACGGCAAAGCAAAGAAGCACACCTCGCGGATCCATCCACGGATCGATGACATGGCACGATCCGCGCTGCGGTGCCTCTCTTTCCATCTACCACGCCCGACCCCACCCACCCATCCCACCACATCCCCACGTACCTTATCCCCACGTCCCCACCCACCCATCCATCGAACCCACCTATCCCCCACTCCGACACCATCTCTCCCCCTCGATCTCATCTTCTCTGCTATCGGCGCTGCATCGCTGCCGGTTGGTCTTGCCTCGCCGCCGCCGCCGCCCGGCAGGCCCCGCCTCCCCATCGGCGACCCCGCGCTGCATGGCCCTGCCTCGCCGCCACCGCCCGGCCGGCCCCGCCTCCCAATCGGAGACCCCGCGCTGCATGGTCCTGCCTCGCCGCCGCCGCCGCCTTGTCGGCCCCGCCTCCCCATCCACGACCCTGCGCCAACTAGCCCCGCCTCACGGCCGCCACCCGGTCGGCCCTGCCTCCCCATCCGCGAGCCCTGGCTTCACGCGCTGCCCGCCTCCGAGTACTCTCCTTCACCCCCGCCTTCGCACGCCGTGGGCCCCCACCTCCTCTGCTCTCCTCTGCCGGCGGCGGGGCTTGGCGCTGACAGAGTTGGCGGGGTCAAGTGGATCCAGCGCGCGGACGAGGGTGGCGAGCTCCGGCACGGCGGCTGACGTCTTGGGCTCCTCGGACGTCTGTGTGTTCTTAACTTCATATGCAGGATGAAAGGAAGGAGAAGGGAGAGAGGCGCAACTGCTGCTCCAGCGAGGCGTGGGCGTATAGATCCAACTGATGTATTGTAACGTAGTGTAGTCTGTTTGTGTGTAATCCATTCATCTTGTTAAACAAAGTAGTTTTGTTTTGTCTTGTGAAATCTGTTCGTTCATGTTTGATTCTTAGAACAGCAGTGTTGATGGATACTGTGGAGTTCTTCATCAGTTTGTTCCTGGTCGCCTGTGCAATTATTTGTATGATATATTTTTTAAATAAAAAAATTCTTTGCCGTCTGTGATGTTTGAGGATGACGGCAAAGATGGATTCTGGCTGACAGCAAAGCACTACCGCCGTCCGTCAGTCCGTCCGTTCCGTCTGTTGCCATTTTTTGCCGTTTGATTTTGCTGGCTGACGGCAAAGAGTATAGACTGACGGCAAAGTCTTGCCGTCATCTAAAAAAATAGCAGACGGCAAAGTATTCTTTGTTGATTAATCTTTGCCGTCTGACTTTGCCGTCTACTTCCTGACGGCAAACTCTTTGCCGTCTGGATTTACGTCTTTGCCGTCTGTGATCCACAGACGGCAAATTACCTGTTTCCCGTAGTGTGGGAGGGAGAGAAGAAGCCAGATCATGCATGCCACTTGTATGTGAGCAAGAGTGAGTGTGGAGGGCTGCCCCTCCACCTCTATTTATAGGAAATCCCAAGGGGTAGGGTAGTTTAACACAAAAACCCAAAATGCACATGAATGAAGTCCTTCCTCAAGGGCATAAGAGTGAAACCAAGGAACAAGAGGGGCTCCAAGGTGGAGCCCCAAGTGTGGCCGGCCACACCCCTTGGGGGGCCCCATGAGGGCCTCCCAATCCATCCATATCATCCCTAGATCTTTTGAGTAAAGCCCCAAAAGGTGGCTTTCCATAAAATATCCCAAAAAACACTTTCACTATTCACGATGACATTTTTCAGCATCCGTTCGAACTGAAAATATTTATGTGGGCTTAGAACATTTCCCATACCCACCATAATAATTTTCAACGCGTTCTGGAACAATTCCATTTTAGTGATTTTCATCTGCGGAACGCATCTGAAGTGGTTCCGGCAGCTCCGGAACATTTCCGGTTTTTATCTCAGAAAATTCCAAAAAGCTTCCAGAATGATTCTGGCACCCTCCAAAAATTATCAGGCATGTGCCGAAACCAATTTGACTTAATGGTATATCCCGAAACAACTTTTCGGTATCATCGAAACTTATCCGATGACCTCTCTCTGCGGTACGATTCCGCTATCCAAAACTTTTCCGGTGTCCGAAACTTTTCCGGTGATTTTCTCTCAGACTCCTTGTCTAGTATTCAACAGATAGATGATCCTTAAGCATGTGACTCTATAGGTTCGGTGAAGTATAGACATGACCCGGAACCCCTTCCGATCAATGATCAACATCGGAGCCGTGGACACCCATATTGACCCTTATACCCACACGAATGAATATTCGAGTGAACCTCCAGTTGATGTGTGCTATTCCTGTTGCTTCGCGATATGTTACAAAGACCCGAGGTGAGATTGACTTGCATCCCCGTGGATCAACAACTTGTCCACTATGCTAGTTACCTTGTTACTGGTTTTGTTCTCTTTTCTCGTTTCCGTGTTCCGGCATCCCCGTGATCAAATCACAAAGTGGCTGGCCAGACGATGATGGATACCGTAACACCGAGAGGGCCCGAGAATATCTCTCATCGTCAGAGGAGCAAATCCCAATCTTGAGCTATCAAGTTACTTGACACACTTTTCCATGAACCGGTAAGCCGCCGTAATAGCCACCCATTTACGGATAACGTTTAACAAACCCCAAATTTCATGAAGCAAGCATGAAGAAACTCGATACTATCATGGTCTAAGGAATCATGCAAACGTTAACCATCTCTGTGTTATTTACCATTAACTTGTGACGAATGAATCTCATAACATAACATCAAATCGGATCGTTTCAACACAAATGTTCTCTTAACATTGTGCCCTCAAAGTTGCTGGCATAGACATGCCCATGATCAGGAAAACAGAACCATCATGCAACACTTGAGCTAGTCTTAGAGGCCAAACTAGGAATACTTCTTACCGTTTATTATTCCACACGTGCATATGAGTCTTCCTCCGAGCCTCGTGGATATTGCAGACTCGAGAATCATTGCAGTTATAGCATGGAACATAAACATAATTATGAAATCGGAGATAAGTAATAGTATTTATTATTGCCTCTAGGGCATATCTCCTACAGACTCCCACTTGCACTAGAGTCAATAATCTAGTTAATGCTAATGCACTTTACACCTATGGCATACCGGTGTAAAAATTGCTTCGCATGTGGTATAGCCTGATGTCCATCGGATCTGACAACTTCAGCTCCGTGTTTATCTCTGCATATCCTCGCGTTTTCATGCTTTCACAAAATTCATATTTTGTGCGGACTTGGCTTTGTATAAATGTGAATCACAGGTTGAACCTGGATTCCTCAGACTGAGTTATGGAGAAACTACCTGCAGTAGTGTCCCATTGACAAAAGCCATCTTGGAACCATACTAAGTTCATGAATGAACTATATGATTCAAAATCTTGTTTGTCGCTTCTAAAGCGTCAACATACTTAGTCATGTGTTATAGAATTCGCCACAGTATCCTGTTGGGAACAATTTCCAACTACCGTGCCACCATATTGTGTATTACACAAAACCCTTAACTTAAATTGAAAATCGCATGGAGAAAAGATGAAGACTGTATCGATGTAACATTTTACAACGAACTCTTCATGATCTCCGCTTGCGAGAAAACATATCATCAGTACTTACTCTAGTACTCAATGACATCTTCACTGTTGTCCCACGGTCAGTACTTTGATCACCTTAGTATCCATACTCGCAACACCTTGGGAGTATCGGACATATCTCGTTGTTTTACATACCATGGAATACATGATTAATCCAAACACAAAAGTGTGTGGAATCTGCATCATGTATTTTGCTCATCAGTGTTTTGGGACACCAAGTCTTACAAAAAACTCTTCCATGTGACTCCGGCAAGAATCACTCCTTGGCGGTTTTAAATGCTAAAAGGTTTTAGCACCTTGTCAATATGTATTCATTGCTTAGCCCTATTAGGTAAATCTATCTCCATAGATCATTATGCCTAATATTGAGGCTATTTAGCCTAAGCAGTTCATCAAAAAACTATTTTCAAATGAAGTCCTAATTTGTGTCAAGAAATTTATTTCCAATTAACAATGTGTCAAGCACACAAGGTTTTTAGAAATATTATTACGCTCCCACTTACTTTCTTGAATTACAAGCATCTTCGTTACCCATTGATGAAGTCAAACCCCTTTGACCATTTCATCAAAGCACGAAGATTCCAACTCCATTTTGCTCTCTTCTGTCCATCGCTGGAACTCTGAAGTTTGCACTTTTACTAGCATCCTCCGGATAGACAAAATGCCTTGGACTGTAACACATGCAAGTCCTTGGTTTCATTTCCATCAGATGGAAATCCTATTGTTATCCATGTTTCATATCTCATGATTGAAATATGTATTAATTGCTAGTTCAACCCGAACCGACTTTAAGCATCGCTACGATGAAAACAACCTCATCGTAGTCAACTCTTGAACTTGTTATTTCAACAAGTCGAGCTTTATGGATAAAACATTTTTATCCGTATCAGTTTTAAGTTCCATAAATATTCGTTACACTCTAAGTCTTCCGAAAGGTGTATCAAGGTTTTAATCTTGAATCACTTATATGGAAACTAACTCGGGTTGTATTGGCATTTAGCCAATTCTGGAGACAGGGCCCATCAACGCTTCCTTGTGTATCGTAGGTATATTGTTTGTCTAACAACAATATCTCGTTTGCGCACCTGAGAGGTTTGCACGAGCCTTGCCTATGTGGTTCAGCTGCAAGTTCGACCGAAGTTCATACATTTTATTGTAGAGACTTCCGTATCAGTCGCAGTAGGAAACTCTGGAATTACTTCCAAGGTCTCTTTCCTTTGATCTGATGACGAAGATACTGTTTATCTCGTCGAGTTGCACTATTCTCCCACTCACCTTTTTGAAAGAACCATTCTCTTTAAAAGCACACCGTTTCGCGGCAAAACTATTTGCCTCGGTATAGTGAGAGAGGAATACCCAACATTTTGGTATAACCTACAAAGTAGCACTTGTCTGATTTGGAATAGGTTTGTAACCTTTTACACAACCCCATATTCCAAATGTTAAGAAAAGATATAACATGGTTGGGCGTACCATACCATGGCTTCATTTCATCAGACTGGATGTAGCTCTTTTCAGTGTAAAAGTCGCAGTCTCTAAAGCATCACTTTAAAAGGGATAATGGCAAATTTATTTATGTCATCTTTAATCTTACCATGTCATAAATGGTTAGATTATATCTCCACGGACTTTTCACTTGTAGTGGTGTTCCAGGAGGTGCAAGTTATGAAACCCCTTTCACAACTCATCAGACATTCGCTAAACATGTAACTCAAATATTCCTTTGTGCAATCAAATTGCAGAAACATAATTTCCTTGTTACAATAACTTCTGCTTCATTTGAAAACCTTTCGAATGATTTCAAAATATCCAGACTTACGTATCATCAAGTAAATATCCATATATCTACTTGAGTCATTTATGAAGATAAATAAATCCACCACTTGCAACAACATTTATTGAACTACACACATCAAAATCTGTGATCACCAATAAGTTTGTTGCTCGTTCCTTATGGCCTGTGAACGGTATTTCAGTCACTTCACTTTTCGGAGGAAAGTTGCAAGTGTCAGATGATTCAAAATCAAACGACTTCAAAATCCATCATAATGGAATTTTTCCATGCGGGTTTCTCCAATGTGACCAAATGTAGTGCCACACATGTGTGGTATTCTCATAGTCTCGCGACATTTAGCATCAGCGTTATGGATGTATCATATTACCATCAATATTCATAACATATATCCCATCTTGGATGGAAGCATGGCCCTTCATGTTATTCATAATAATTAACAACAATTGTTGGTTTTATGAACAACTCTTTTGCAACAAACATTGTGCAATGGGCTAGAGTGTATGAAACTCTAAAATGAATTATGAAAGTAAACCCATAGGTATTTCATTATTATCAATATTCATAACATACATCTCATTCATAATGAAAGTATGGCCCTTGTGTTATTCATAACATCGAACATAAAAAGTTCTCTTATGAACAACCTTCTTGCAAGATACCTGATGCAATGGGCTAGAGTTTGTAAAACTCTAAATGAATTATGAAAATAAATATAGACGGCAATACACCGATGGAAGGTATAGTAACATTTACTATGTTCCCTGTGTATACCTTAACCTCATTTCTGGCTAGTCTTTTTAGGCCATAGTAGCTCTTACATTGATTCGCAACAGAATGCAATCAAGCGGGTATCTTTGTGATTAACTCACAATACCCAAGAATTGGTGATTAACATGTTCAACCATAATTCCCAAGAACTATATCTTTGACCAGCCTACTTATACATCAAAAACTTGCATGACATTCATACATGAGCTGGATATTCCAGTCATCTTTCTTTCTGCCTTTATACTTCTAACAGTTTAACTTTTAGTATTTCTCCTACTCTCAAAAGAAGCACCCAACTTAAGAGTGGCATTAGCCCCGGACTTCCTAGGCATGTAAGTCACACTAACACCCTTTGGACACTTCCTTTCTCTTTCAATTGTTGTTTTATTCACCTTTCATCATATGACAGGCGTTCTTCTGGATCCCTTTCCCAACAGTCAAATGCATAGTAAACACTTTTACTAATACTTGCAAACAAACATTACTTTGGATATTTCATATCTTTCAGCCTTTGTTTGTATCTGAAAATTAATTTTCAGTTCCATGAATATCATATAACTATCCCAACTTTTGAAGTTTGGGTTTCATGGAAGCAAACATATTCCACTTGACCGTAACAAAATTCTAGCTTTTGGATTGAAGGACGAGAGTCACATGATCCATAGCATTAGCAGGAGGATACGAAAAGCATGCGATAGGACAACGTCCTTCTCGGCACTTTTGAGGACAATCCTCACATTACGTTAGCAATCGTAAAGTTTTAACCAGATATTTATCAGCTATTCAATTTTAACAGGGAAGGTGGAAACGCGAGCCATTATTCTACAACTATTTTGCAAGAAACACTTAGACAGTGTTCACAATTAATTGCACTGAGAATTAAGCATGTTAATTCAACAGTGCGCTCCCACTCAAATCAATATCTCTCATAATTGATTTAGTGTGATTCAAGATCCATATTTCTATTCGATGCCATTGACGGGTTCATCATTGATGACATGAATTTCAATTGGTAGGCCAACTTGCCGATCACATCTCTATGTGATTCTTGTTCATCTTTCGATGGGCGTGTTCCAAGCTCAGGACTCTCCTGCCTGAACGTCAAAGGCAACCAAGTGATCTTGCTGCGAGGTCTGACCTCACCCGTCTCATTCCTCTCGATTCGTTCGTGCTCATGTGTACATGGCACTCCCCGAAAAGATATGAATTTCAGACGGTGCTACACTTGGGAGAACACTAACTACTTGATATTTTTGTGAGAGATCACCCTAATAAAAAGCGACTACCGTGCAATCAAGAAGGGTGCATCATAAGGGATAAACATCTCAGGCAATTCATAATAGCATGATATGGTATAGCTATTTCTGACGGAGAAGTATTTCATTTCTTCGTCTTCGGCATTTGCATCGGCGTTCACCTTCGCTAAGATTGCCACCACCTTGTCGATGCACCGGATAATATTGCTATCTCCATAGCAGATAAAATAAATGCATTACTTTAGGTTGACACGCAGGTCGTTAAAGTGCAATCATATGGCTGCAGCCATCATGCCAAATCATGACACGCAGGTCATGTTAATTACATCATATAGTCACCTCATACATAATCAAATTGAATATGAGAATTGCTATACCACATCACATGCACATGCAAACCCTCCTGCAAAATCAAGTTAGACGTTTCTAATCGGTTCATGCAAAAACTTGTTTTTCGTGGCTTCTAAGGTTTTGACTTAAACCGCGGCTACCAACGTTTTATCATTAAGTATGATTATTCAAGTTGCTAGATTAACATCTCGGGGTGTATGAAACACGAGATAATTAAATCTCGATCCCCATACTAAACTTCGTCATACGCATGACCCCCGTGCAGATCATATCTGCAATGCCCTTTCATCTGCGAATTTCATCTTTCTTTTGACTACGGCAGAACCCAAAGAACTGATTGCATTTCGATGATCAATCAGGATCACGGATTGCCAGAACTTTGTCAAATTCCACCATGCTGTCTCAAGATTGAGCAAACACAAATTCTGGGGAAGCAACAAGAACGCCGGGTAACAAATTTCATCTGTCACCCGCATAAATAATTTTCAGCAATAGATCTCATCTACTCCAAAATTATATTATGCAATACCCATACATCTCCATGTATTCTAGATCGTAACCTGCATCTAAGCATAGCACGGCTCTTGATGCCACTATAGGGGAACGCAGCAGAAAACAAAACTTTTCCGACCTACGCACCAGCCCAGGACCACTATGGAGACTGCATACATGGTTAGATCTTTTTTATTACCGACTTGTAGCACAGCGGGAAGTAGAGTCGATGACGAATGGCGGTGCAGATCCCCGCAGCTAGGATATACAACCTCCCAACCGCGAGGATGTGTACCCTCATCTGCTCCTCAGACAGCCCTCCGGGAGACGGTCGAACAGCCGCACGGACGGTGTCGCGGACAGCCCTTTGGGAGGACCTTCGAAACTCGAACAGTCACTCGGACAGCCCTTCAGGAGGACCTTTGAAACTCGGACGGTCACACGGATAGCCCTTCGGGAGGCACTCACGAACTAAGACCGAAACTACAATCTCTCTACAGAGTTGCACACATACGGTGTCATCAATCCAGCAGGGCTTCTCCGTCCAGAACTAGTTCCTGCCAGAACCCAGACAGCCTCACGGCTCTACGAAACTCTTTTCGTGGGAGGGAGAGAAGAAGCCAGATCATGCATGGCACTTGTATGTGAGCAAGAATGAGTGTGGAGGGCTGCCCCTCCACCTCTATTTATAAGAGTGAAACCAAGGAACAAGAGGGGCTCCAAGGTGGAGCCCCAAGTGTGGCCGGCCACACCCCTTGGGGAGCCCCCATGAGGGCCTCCCAATCCATCCATGTCATCCCTAGATCTTTTGAGTAAAGCCCAAAAAGGTGGCTTTCCATAAAATATCCCAAAAGGCACTTTCACTATTCACGACGACATTTTTCAGCATCCGTTTGAACTGAAAATATTTATGTGGGCTTAGAACATTTCCAATACCCACCATAATAATTTTCAACGCGTTCTGGAACAATTCCATTGTAGTGATTTTCATCTGCGAAACGCATCTGAAGTGGTTCTGGCAGCTCCGGAACATTTCTGGTTTTATCTCAGAAAATTCCAAAAAGCTTCCAGAATGCTTCTGGCACCCTCCAAGAATTATCAGGCATGTGCCGAAACCAATTTGACTTAATGGTATATCCCGAAACAACTTTTCGGTATCATCGAAACTTATCCGATGACCTCTCTCTGTGGTACGATTCCGCTGTCCGAAACTTTTCCGGTGTCCGAAACTTTTCTGTTGATTTTCTCTCAGACTCCTTGTCTAGTATTCAACAGATAGATGACCCTTAAGCGTGTGACCCTATAGGTTCAGTGAAGTATAGACATGACCCGGAAGCCCTTCCGATCAATGATCAACATCGGAGCCGTGGACACCCATATTGACCCCTATACCCACACGAATGAATATTCGAGTGAACCTCCAGTTGCTGTGTGCTATTCCTGTTGCTTCGCGATATGTTACAAAGACCCGAGGTGAGATTTACTTGCATCCCCGTGGATCAACAACTTGTCCACTATGCTAGTTACCTCGTTACTGGTTTTGTTCTCTTTTCTCGTTTCCGTGTTCCGGCATCCCCGTGCTCAAATCACAAAGTGTCTGGCCAGACGATGATGGATACCGTAACACCGAGAGGGCCCGAGAATATCTCTCCATTGTCGGAGGAGCAAATCCCAATCTTGAGCTATCAAGTTACTTGACACACTTTTCCATGAACCCGTAAGCCGCTGTAATAGCCACCCATTTACGGATGACGTTTAACAAACCCCAAAGTTCATGAAGCAAGCATGAAGAAACTCGATACTCTCATGGTCTAAGGAATCATGCAAACGTTAACCATCTCTGTGTTATTTACCATTAACTTGTGACGAATGAATCTCATAGCATAACATCAAACCGGATCGTTTCAACACAAATGTTCTCTTAACATTGTGCCCTCAAAGTTGCTGGCATAGACATGCCCATGGTCAGGAAAACAGAACCATCATGCAACACTTGAGATAGTCTTAGAGGCCAAACTAGGAATACATCTTACCGTTTATTATTCCAGACGTGCATATGAGTCTTCCTCCGAGCCTCGTGGATATTGCAGACTCGAGAATCATTGCAGTTATAGCAAGGAACATAAACATAATTATGAACTCGGAGATAAGTAATAGTATTTATTATTGCCTCTAGGGCATATCTCCTACAACATGCACGAACAGTGACTACTCAGCTACCATCTAGGTCAAGCTGGCTACGTTAATTAGGACATCTATCGACGGACCCCTTTTCTACGAGTTTATCTTTAATTTGAGCTTTGTTCCTCGTCTAGTTTGTCCGTCGGGATTCATGTTGTCTCCTTTGGGCAGTGAGGTTATGATTTCTTGTCATGTGGCATTTTTTCGTGTTATATGTTATAATTCGGCGCTCCAGATCAAAATGACGACAACTGCACCTCCGGGCCACGTTCATGAAGACTTCTCGACAGTCATTAACGAGGTCAAGCCGGCTCCGGTAGACAAAAGAAAACTAAGTACTACTCCACTATATAGGCAGGAGCCTCCACGCTTGCTTGCTAGTGTTGCTCTCTTCACACTGTCTCGGCCTCTCCAGATCTAAACACGACAGCGGTGGCCACACTCTCTCTATCTCTCTCTGCTCACCGCTGGTCACAGATCCAGCCGGATCCTCTCCGTCGGGGAAGGTGAGAAGGTGCAACATTCACGCGGTCGTCCTCGGTGACGACTCTTACCCACTGCTGGGCGCGTCCCGATCAGCCTGCCTTGCCGTTCTCTCCAAAGCACCGCTGGCGAGGGAGGGCCTCCACTACTACAAAAAGGGCTATAGATGGAGTGGCCACTAATGGCGCACCTGTCATGTGGTGCGCCATTACTATATTCTAATGGCGCACCATGTCTCGGTGCGCCATTAGTAGTTTTGAAAAAAACATAAAAAAATTGTTACTAATGGCGCACCGTTGTATAGTGCGCCATTACTAGTTGACATAGTAATGGCGCACCACATCCGCCGTGCGCCATTAGTAGTTTTGAAAAAAAAGTAAAAAAAATAAAAAAAAATATTTGTTACTAATAGCGCACTGTCCACTGGTGCGCCATTACTAAGTTTTTTTCAAAAAAAATCAAAAAAAATATCAATTTTTTTTTCAAAACTAGTAATGGTGCACCGTGGGTGTGGTGCGCCATTACTAGTTTTACTAACTTGCCCTAACATCGAATGCACCCCCCCCCCCGTGGATCGCCTTTTCAGTTTTAAAAAAATAGAAGAAAATGATGGAATGTCAAAAAAAAGAAAATAAGTTTCCCATGTGATATGTGGTCTAGTTGTTGGGAAAGTTTACAAATATGAATTTCGACTTTATTTGCAAAATCTCTCTGGAAATTTGCAAAATGGGCATAACTTTTGCATACGAACTCGGATGAAAAAGTTTTTTATATGAAAAATCATCTACTCAAAAAGTTACATCCAAATTTAACCGGGGGAACCCCGTTAAACATTTTCAAAATCCTCAAAAACCTAATAGAAAAAAAGTTATGGGGCTTTCAAGATCTAGAGGCAAAAAAATTCAAAAAATTTCAAACTTACTAGTGGCGCACCGTGGATGTGGTGCGCCACTAGTAACAGAAAAAAATTTGAATTTATTTTTTTTTTTGAATTTTTTTTCAAAAAATGATACGTAATATGAACATGAACAAAGTCCTAGACATCAACAAGGTATAATAGGATTGATATGCTGGGGTTGGATAGAACTCTGAAGTTAAGCGTGCTTGGGCTGGAGTAGTGTGAGGATAGGTGAACTTTCGGGAAGTTTGACCACGGAGTGCGATTTGACTTGAGACTAAGCATATTGACCCGAGATTAAGCCATAGTGAACTGAGATTAAGAAAAAAACAAAAAAAAATTGAAAAAAAATTCTGATTTTTTTTTTGAAAAAATATTGTTACTAATGGCGCACCGTGGGCTATTCTAATGGCGCACTTCTATGTGGTGCGCCATTAGTATACCAGATACTAATGGCGCACAGGTGCGCCATTAGTAAAAAATACTAGTGGCATGGTACTAATGGCGCACAGGTAGTGCGCCATTAGTAGGCAAAACAGGTGCGCCATTAGTAGGCCTTTTCCTAGTAGTGCTCCGACCCCTTCTTCCTCGCTGCTGTAGTGTGGGCAGATCCGGCCTCCCGCCGCCCACCTAGCGACATCCCGGTGACCATCAGGTATAACTTCCTTCGAATCCGGCCTTGCTCTACTTTCCGAGCTCCTGACGTCGCTGCATTTGTAACTTTTACTATTTCTCAGGCCCCCTCGTAGATAGGATCGATCGGCTGTTCGGAAACCACCTAATTTTTTGTGTTTAAGAGGTAAAACTAGTTCATGCACTCGAATCTAGTACTACTTGGTTCAAACAAGGAAGAAAGGGGGTGGGGGTGGGGGGGACGTTTGTTACCTGAATCTAGGACTTGGTCAAAAGAGGAAATAATGGGGGCGAAAAGTAGCAGAGACTGGCTATCCAACTGGTCTCTAGGTCTAATAGGGAAATAAAGGGAAACACGGTACAAACTTAATATAAACCCGATCTATTGGTTGAAAAAGGAAAGAAAGTGGGTACTGGGGGACAAGTCAACAAAGTAAGTCCAGCACTAGATTTGCTAGCCTCACACAGTATAAGGTGGCTATACCGAACAAAAAAGGGACCAACCCAGATATCATGTTCTGATGTTTGTTGCCCCGAGCCACTCTTATGTAATGCCACTGGTAAAATGTAGCAGTCGCACTGTTAAAAGTAAGGACACATTAAACCAATGTTGTTTTCAATGTAATGCCTCTAGTAATATGAATCAATGGCACTTCTTTACATGTCCTGCTAAAATTTCCCACTGAGATAAGTTGGTTCTTTTTGTTAGAAATGCAACTATCCTGGTCCACCTACTCTCCCGTGCCCAAAGTAATGTCGTATTTAACGGTTGTCATAGCTAATCCTAATGCCCACACTAATATCTAGCAATGCCACTGGTTTATAAATTGCTACTGTCCTTGTAGGATTGCCATTCAGATAAGGAACATGCTTCTTTTCATTTGATGCATGTTCATCACTTGTTAGTCACCCTCCTTTCCACCTTTTTTGTGCAAACAGAGATATACATTTCACGCTTGATCTTAGTTGAACTGCACAAATGATATCCAAATTATAGTTGAGCATTCCAGGAGCTTCACAACCAACCTTGATGTTGCTCAATTTTATTGCAACTAATGAAGAAGAAGCTCTGTGGGTTTCGTTTTCTGATGGAAAGGAACCGGGGCTGGAGCCCTTTTCTTAAAAAATTGAAGAAGAAGCTGCTAGCTCACGGGACATTGCTTCATTTTAGGTGAACTGCACCAAAAGGTCCCATGAATTGAATCATCCATGTTGGTGACTGAAAGAGCCAGCTTCAGCATCCCAGTCTAAGCACCCCCGGCCTCCATCCTTGCGACGCACGGTACACCTCGTTTGCCACCTGCTCGACCCTAGTGTCACTTATAAAATGAAGTAATAATACAGTTAAAATAGAGCGAGTGTCATCTCTATCATTTCATTTCCAATGTAGATAAAGAAAGTGCTTCTCTTTGTTAAAGTATGTTTCATCAACTAGTCCCATTGTTAATGTTTAAGCGTTTCTGCAAACAGGGGTGCTTAATTTTAGTTGATATGTACAAAAATAGAGATTTGAATATCTCAAGGCGCCTCCTTGTACTACTGCTGTACACTGATGTTCATCACTGGCAGAAGGTGTATCTGGGAGACTTGGGACGATGTCCAGTATGAGGTGTACCGTATGAGGCGTCACAGGGCCCATCTCGCCCTTGCAGCATGGCATACTATGATACTATCGCAATATTTTCTTCTATTTATTTTGTGTGATTCATCAACTAGTGCCACTATAATGTAATCACGCTTTTTCATTATCTGTGGAAACAGGGTTATTCAGCTGCATTTTGGTGGAACTGCACAAATGTACGTATGCAACTGGCATATATGCAGAGTGCGAGGTGTGCCAAGTAAAAGACACCAACCATGCTGCATGCACGCATTGGCATCCACCACCACCAGTGGGATGTGTGGCGCTCTCTGTGGACGGATCTTTCTCGGCAGCAAATCCTCTAACCAAATACTAGTAGCTTATATTGGCAGTTTTCTAGGGAGTACTCTTTTATGAAAGAAGCACCAATCTATTTTTTTTTATTTGTACACTGTGTCACAACTTTGACCCAAAGATACAGAGCTATTTTAGGGTGATTGGCATAGTACTCAGAGACTGGTTGTAAGCATGATTTTCATTAGCTGTCACACTGATTGTAAGCATGAGCAGGTGGAAGATTAGGTTAGTGCGAAGCTTACCTTAAACCCTACTGCCATCGTTGAAACGAGGTGAGCGTCGAGGGAACCGTGGAGAACGGCAGGGAAGCAACGTCGCGCCATCCGGCCCCCTCTTGCGGTGGGAGAACGAATACTCCTGTGGCTCCGGCTGGCTCTGCACCCTCACAAATGGCACACCATACTCAATCGACTCGTTATCCTCTGGGTGCTCGACCTTCGACCTGTACACCCACCACCTCCGCCTGACTGTCGCCTCGGGCGAATCTGTCTGCTCCATCGCCCATAGGAGATACTCGATTAACTCGGAGGACTGCGGCGTGACTGTCGCCGAGGAGTACATGTACATCGCCGCCCTCATCGCCGTCGTCTCGCTCTTTCGCATACATTGCCACATGGCCCGCACCATCCTCGAAATCTCCCACCCATTGTCAAACCAACTAAGGATCTCCTTCAACCAGGCTAACTTTGCCTGGTCACGGCCGGTGATCTGCCTGATTCGCTGCTGCATCCTCTCCATAGATGTCGTTCTGAGTGGTCCGGTGCTAGCTTTGGAAGATGGGAGGAGAGACGGTGGTCTTGCAATAGAGAAGAGGGAGATGAGAGGAGGTGGTTTTGGAATGGAGATGATGGAGAGGAGATGAGGTGGTTTTGCAATGGAGAGAAGATCAGAAGAGGGAGAGGCGAGACGGTGGTTTTGGAATGGAGATGATGGAGAGGAGAGGAGGTGGTTTTGGAATGGAGATGATGGAGAGGAGAGGAGGTGGTTTTGGAATGGGGATGATGGAGAGGACAGTAGGTGGTTTTGCAATGGAGAAGATCAGAAGAGGGAGAGGCGAGACGGTGGTTTTGGAATGGAGATGATGGAGAGGAGAGGAGGTGGTTTTGCAATGGAGAAGAGGGAGAGGAGCGTGCGGCAGTGATTTAGGATTGGGCGAGAGGGCCGGCGCACTATGACTGGATCAAAATCAAAATCAATTTACCCTTCAATTAAGAAAGCGACCCCACATTAACTAATCTCCCTTTTATTCTGGGTCATAATTGACCATGATTTTCGCACATAAAATATATGTTATACGTTGCAAACATAATATAATTTGGAAGTACATTCAGATACGAACCAAATGATACATTTTTTGGTGACATGCATTCACATTTTGCTTGTCACATACAGTACGTGGTCAGACTTTGACCCAAAATACACAAAACAACAAAAAAATACTTCCAAGACCAGCGCCACTCTTCCGCTCTTCTCCTCTTAAACCACCGCCGCTCCTCTCCTGTTCCAATCTAAATCCAGCGCCGCTCCTCTCCTCTTCCATTTCAAAACCACCGCCCCTCCTCTCCTGTTCCAGTCCAAAACCAGCGTCGCTCCTCTCCCGTTCTAATCCAAAACCAGTGCTGCTCCTCTCCTCTTCCATTCAAAAACCACTGCCGGCGAGTGAAGGTGCTGTGGAGAAGTAGATCGATGGAGGAGTACAACCGATACGTGAGGATCGCAAACGGCGACCCTGTGAAGCTAGCTAGGATGTTGGAGATACAGTCTTGGTTTGACAACAAGGACCAACTAGCGGCGACGGCGACATCCATGGCCAAATATCTGCAACAGATCAAAAAGGAGGCGATACTCCCGGAGGGAGTCGCGCCGGAGTACATAGAGCTGATCCTCTGGGCCATGGAGCAAACAGATTCACCGAATCCGATCGTGAGGGAGCGGTGGTGGGAGTATCGATCCCAGATGGAGCATCCACCAGAGATTGAAGGATCGAGCATCTACAGGGTGCCGTTTGTGAGGGTGTCCTGCTAGAGCGAGCCGGTGGAGTCTTCGCCGACCGAACCCAACTGCAAGAGGAGAAAAGCAGTTGGCCCGACGACGCTTCCCCGCCATCGTCTCCCTCGCCGTTTATATTGTCTCACGGGGCGGCTATCTGCCACCGAGGAATAGGAGGGGGCTGCCCCCCCCCCCAGCCCAATAGTCGGGCAGGTTGTGAATTGTCAGGAGGAGCTTAGGGTTGTCAGTATTTGCAGATTGTGAATTGTGTTTTGTGTTGTGTATTTTGAGAGTACTTTTAGATATGAATGTCTTTTGAATTTCAGATTTGCAGTATTGAGCATATGAAGAATTTTATGAATTCTAGAGATCTATTTTTAGCACTTAAAAAATGTAGTTTCATAGGAGTATAAAAGTGCAGACGAGAAGAAACTGCAAGTTTCAGTTTCAGATAAGAAACTACAAGTTCATTTTCAGATAAGAAACTGCAACTTTCAGAGGCAGAGCATTTATATTAACACGGCCTTTTCAAACAGGGTTAACATCATATTGGAAGTTTTATTCATGGTCGATAATGGAACTACCAGCCAGTTAACATCATGCTGATCAACATTCATGCATAGCACATCTTCATATAATGCACAGTCAAAATGCCCAAAGAATTTATATTAACACGGCCTTTTCAAACAGGGTTAACATCATGTTGGAAGTTTTGTTCATGGTCGATAATGGAACTACCAGCCAGTTAACATCATGGTGATCAACATTCATGCATAGCACATCTTCATATGATGCACAGTCAAAATGCCCACACAATGTCGAGTGTGCGAAACACAGAGAAAACGAGGGACGAAGTTTTGGCAAGTGTTGGACGTGGTATTGGGCTTCCCCGTCTAGGCTTTCATTTTTAACATGCGCAGCCCACGACCTCGGATGGGAGGGCCTGTTTGTATTTTCTTAGGGCCGTCATGTATCGACCGGCGTATGGACCTCCCATCCGAGGTTTTATTTTTGGCAGCCCAATTTATGTATTTTTGAAGAAAACGCAGAGGTCTGTTCTATTTTTTTATCTAAGAACAGGAACGACAGGTACAACTTATGTTTCCCTTCTAACTATATTATATATATTTAAATTATTTTATATGTTATTATATGTTATTTTTATTGCCATCATATATTCAATAGATACTTACATATGTAAGAAAACAATATCCCACACTTATTAACTTATAAAAATAATTTCTTAACAAATAAAATCCTGGATTGTTTTGGCAGGAAAATCCTAGTGATTGTGTACAAAAGCTTAGAAAGATTTAAGAACGAATGTAATAATATCACTTATTATTTAAATATATTTATAACAAAATGCTCAGTCCTTTTTTTTGATAACATTGCTGGCCCAACCCAACATTATAATTAGAATCAGCCCATCAAAATCGTGTATCTAGATAAAGTGCAAATGTCCTGTAATTTTTTAGAAAATAAAATAAATGGGTCGCATGGACGCTACATTAATTGTTCACTCAGCCCAGCTAATGGTTGTAATACAAAAAAAAGATCAAATTGACTGTAAATTCTACCGCGCAAAAAAAAGGACTGTAAATTCTGAAAAAATGGGTTGAATACGTGCCACATTTTTTGAGGCTGAAATGTGGGCCAATAGGTCGAAGCCAATGCAAGTCGTTGTCAATTTAGTCAACAAATGATTCTGACATGTTAGCCGTTGCATTTACATCCAACGACCGGCATCCATCTTCAATCTCTCGTCTACTTCCTCCAGCGCCGCCGGGACCACTTCCCACCTCCTGCTGCTAGCAGCTCTGCTTAGCGTGCTTCGCTATGAAGCGCTACTCCACCGTTGGTCAGGCCATCCCTCCACCCCTCCACACATCCTGTTCTTCTCCACCGACTGTCGAACCACACCGCACTAGAACCAGTTAACCCTCGTACACCTCTCTGTCTGCAACTCTACTCCCGCATCTTCCCATCTCCAGCTCGTTGCTGTCCGGGACCTCGCCGTCGTCCACCACCTTGGATGCGCTCGGCGCGGCGTGGTCAACATGGTCAATGAATGACACCATCAGAAGTAGACTGTGCGTGGAGAGGCTGACAGCTGGGTCCACAGCCGCACACAAGGAAATGCCTCCTTATTACGCGCAAAATAATGATTCCTCCACCTGACATCTGGGACCCGCCGGAAGGGCCTCTCTATTTCGCGAAAAAAACGTGCCCCCCGCTGACTTGTCGGACCCACCAGCTATCTTTGCACGAAAGGAAGTGCCTCCTTATTACGCACACAAAAATGAATACCAGCGTACTGGGAGGCTGACTTGTGGGCCTACCAAGTTGACTGGGACGGAGGGCTTTGTCAACTTAGTCAATATGAACGATTCTAGCTCCTGTTACCGTATGATGTTCATCCAATGGTTGTAGTGCTTCTTCAACCTCTGGTCTTCTTGCTCCAGCCGCCCAAACCAGCGACGGTCGTGCCGCGTGCTCCTGCCTTTCGTGGCCGGCTGTGATGTCGCGGAGGCCTCACCGCCCCCTACTACTCCCACCGCTGGCCAGGCCATCCCTCTACTCACCCACACCCCATGTTATTCTGCGGTGACAGCAGCCTCACACCACAGCCTAACCAGTGAACCCTCGTACTCCTCTTCGCGTGGGCATCCACTGCTGCGTCTTCCCCGGCTCCGAGTCGTCCCCTTCCTAGGCCATGCCGTCGTCCACCGCCGTGGTGCTCTTGGCGCGGGGTGGTCAACGTGGTAAGGAACGACTTCCATCGGACATGGACTGTACGTGGAGAGGATGACAGCTGGGTCCACGGCCACAGCAAGGAAGTGTCTCCTTATTACGCGGAAAATAATGATTTCTCCACCTGACAGCGGGAACCCACCGGACGGGCCACCGTATTTTGCAAAAAAAAGTTTCCCCTTGACTGCTGGGACCCACCAGCTACATCTTCGCACGCAAGGAAGTGCGTCCGGGCAAAAAAAACGATTCGCCCCCCTGACTGCTGCGACCCACCAGCTACATCTTCGCACG
>NC_057810.1:9573148-9573955 GCF_018294505.1 Triticum aestivum
CGCACGCAAGGAAGTGCGTCCGGGCAAAAAAAATGATTCGCCCCCCTGACTGCTGAGACCGACCAGCTACATCTTCGCACGCAAAGGAAGTGCGTCCGGGCAAAAAAAAACGATTCGCCCCTCTGACTGCTGCGACCCACCAGCTACATTTTCACACGCAAGGAACTGCCTGACAGTCGGGACCCACCTGGTCGAAGTGTACGTAGCGTTGTCATTCTGGTCGCGAACGTGTACGTACATATATACTGGTCGATGTAGAGGCGCGCACGTGTCGTAGTAGAGGCGCGCACGTAGCATGTACACGTACGTACAGCGGCCAGGGTGCAAGAAAGAAAATACGGCCACGTACGTACATACGGGCGGGGTCTCGAATGCCTACTCGCGCATACGTACATGGCTGGGTCGGAACGGAGAAACAGAGTCGTCGTCATGTTCATGGGGAGGCAACGGAATGCGTCGTATTCATGGGGAGGCAACAGAATGCATCTTGTTCATCGGGAGGCAACGGAACGCGTGGGAGCCAAACGTCTTGGACGGAACATGCGATGGAAACGAGGCCTGGCATACTGCAGAACAGAGGAAACGGCCTTGTGTTCGACCGGCCACGTTCGGAACGGGGTCCTGCTGATCAGGAGGGGTGTGGCGTACCGCAAAACGGAGGAAACAGACCTCCTACGGTCGAAACGGGGGTCCTGTTGATCGGGAGGGGTGTGGCGTACCGCAAAACGGACGAAACGGACCTCCTACGGTCGAAATGGGGGTCCTGTTGATCGGGAGGGGTGTGGTGTACCGCAAAACAGAGGAAAC
>NC_057810.1:9574669-9586452 GCF_018294505.1 Triticum aestivum
CACTGTTCATCCAATCGATCGGCTTCAGTTAGCAGCAGTAGCGAAGGAATTGCTCCATCGGGTTCAGTTAACAGCCATCGATCGATCGCTCAGGTTCAGTAACGTGTACCCTGCAGTGCAATCGCTCGGGTTCAGTTAGAGACCAATGCCTCGCTCGGGTTCAGTTAGAGCCAACGCCTCGCACGTGTACGAGAGAAACGCGCATCGCTCGGCCCCCGACCTCCCACCGTAACCGGCAACTCCCCGAAATTTTCCTCCCCCTCGCTTCTACCATGGTTTTTTCCATCATAGACGGCCCAAAGAATGTCATGCAGCTGCGTCTCCGACCCGCCCAGGACGAAAGGCCCATTTTCTGTCATGATTTTTTGTCATAGAAGTAGGGGCCCACCACATCTATGATGATACCGGGTTTTGTCACAATTATCGTCAGAGAAGTGACATATGTATGACAGAAAAAAAATTCGTTCGGCCCAAAATGTCACGGATGTGTCTTTTTTTTGTAGTGCTTGGCCTTGGGAAACCTCAGCATCTGGATCCACCCTCTCTTCTCCTCTCTCTCTCTCCACCGCTGCAGAAGGGGAGGAATGTTATGGATCGATTAGGAGGGGGGAATCTGGCTGGCTAGGTTTTCTATGTACTAGGGAAAATTTAATTATAAGAAGAAAGAAGGAATAAGTAGTAGATTAGATAGAGATGGAGAGAAAGGAATAGATTGGGTTGCCTGACCTTGAATTGCCGGTGGATGGCTGCCGGGGACGAGGTGGTGAGCCGGGGAGAGGTCGCCAATGGCGGGTGACCTCTCAGGCCAGCTGAGTGAGAGTGGGGACTGGGACTGAGGAGAGTGAGGAGAGTGACAGTGTCTCCACTCCTCCCCCCCCACCCCCACACACAATAGGAATCGGCCCAGTCGCGCCCCTGGGTCGTTGTTTATCGCCGGTTTGGGCCGAAATGACAACGGGTGAACCCGAGCCGAACCCAGCCCCCCGAGGGGCGCCTAGGGGAGCTGGCTGAAGCAAAAAAGGCATGTGGGCCCACGCTGTCGGCAACGCCGGCCGATTTCCTACCGTTTTCTCTCCCCTTTCCCTCCATTTTCCCATTGCTTCCACTTCTCTCCTGCCGCTATCGCCATTCTCCTCATCATATCCGACCGCCATGCTGCCGAAGAAGTATGTGGCCCCTCGCGCCGTCGCTGTCGATTCCACCCAGCCGTAGTAGAGGATGGCGAGGGCGCCGATGGCAAGGCCACCCGGCATGTCGAACGCCGAGTGGAGGGTGGATGTTCAGTGTCGGGAGGTGGTCACCGCCTACCGGCGGAACAGGCTCATCATCAAAAGGGCCGGGGACGCGGCGGCGGCGGAGCAGGGAAAGGCGTCTCGCGCAGGGATGAACCTTCTACTCTACCACTGCGCACAAGCCACGTGGGGAGCCATCAGAGCGTCGCGTCGCCGACCAACTTCTCGTTGCACCCGCTGCAATGGGGGTACGCACCCTCACCGGGCTACTTTGACGGTGACGTGCATGGCGGTTTCAAGCCCAACATCACCTTCCCGCATGGCGCGCTGCCGCGTGCCTCCACTCCGGCTTGAACCCTGACCAGCACACTCCCTCCCCCGCGTTCACCGCCGGCCTCCACACATAGTACAGCTACTCGCCACCGGCATACTCAGCCTCGCCTGTGCCGTCTATGCGCCAGGGTGCCCTACCCTTTGCACATGGCTCGGCGCCAGAGTTCAACAACATTGACGCCACCGACACCGACATGGATGAGATCATCAAGAATAGCTCGGTTGTTTCCACTTCCTGCCCTGGGTTTCACTCAGAAGACAAAGTTATGGACACTGTCGTCGACATGAACGACGAGCTCGACGACGCCAAGGAGGTGGAGGAGGAAGAACAGGCGGAGGAGGAGGCGGAGCCGGCGCCAACGACGAAAGGGAGAAAGAAGAAACAGGCGGCCAATGCCAGGTAGGGCAAGCCTCGCGTCAAGTGGACGTCCAAGGAAGACGAGTGCCTCGCCGAAGCATGGAAGACCGTCAGCATCGACCCAATCACCGGCTCGAATCAGAAAGCCGACACGTACTAGAGAAGGATCAAGACGGCGTTCGATGAGCGCAAGTTGGTCGACCCCTACTTCACAAACATCCACATGGAGCGCGGCAACAAGGCCATGGCGAACCATTGGGTGATCATCCAGGCGGCCTGCAACAAATGGCATGGGATCGTAGAGCAGATTGCGGCTCGCCCAGATAGCGGCACCAACATCAAGGGTCAGGTATGTCCATCCGCCAGCTTAGTTCTTTCACCGTGTATGTCGCCGACACTTGTTCTTCAGCTGTGCAGATGGTTCGGATGTTCAACATGTATCGCTAGGACAACAGCGACCAAGAGTTCAACTTCCTTCATGTGTTCTCCGGGATAGAGTCATACGAGAAGTGGAGGAAGGTCCAGCTCACCCTTGCCAAGGCCAAGGAGATGTACAAGCTGGATGCGCCTGCCTCAGGGGCGGCGGTTGGGCGCCCTGATGGAAGCAAAAGAGCCAAGGCGGCGAGGGACGCGGCACCCGCTGCCGAACGACTGCAATCATCGATCTAGCAGTGCATCACCGATGCTAAGAAAAGTGCCACAAAGAGGGAGGAGAAATCCGACGCACGATGGTCGGCGTTGATGACAAAGCAGGACGTGAAGCTCGACCTTCTCAGGACCAACGTCGCCGCGTAGAAGAGAAACACTGACCTGGCGTTCTTGATGGTGATAGACATGTTGACGGTGAACGAGCAGGTCAAGGCATGGTACCTGGAGGAGCACGGCCTCATCTTGAACCATATGCCCGGGCCGGCGTCGAGCACCGCCCCTATGCCCACGCTGACACCAACGCCGACGCCCAGCTCGAGCGATGAAGCGGTGCCGACGCCGACCACTAGCCTGAGCACAGAAGCCACTCCGAGGCCGACCCCAGCCAATCCCACGCCAGCGGAGCCCGCTGTTTGATGCGTTCCTTGTCTATGCTTCCTTCCTTTTGATCGTCGAACTTCCAGGTATGTTTGATCGCCGAACTGTGGCATGATAGCCGACTTGTGGCATGGTGATCGCCGAACTTGTGGCTTTTTTTGGCAGCGGGAAAGAAAAGTTTGATTTTTTGGGCGTCTGGGGGCCAAAACCTAGGGGCGCTGCTGGGAACTCGAGCGCCTCCTGGGCGAAAAAACAGCCACCGCAAACGCGAAAACGCATTCGCCGGGTGCGCTGGGGGGGCGAACAAGTGGAGATGCTCTAAGGATTGAGGAGAGTGAGGTCGCCGGCGGCTCGGCTAAGCACAGACCGCCCTGTAACATTGGCCCATCCAAGCCCAGCCCAATCTGTTGCTAAAGTAAAAAGAGCCCAAGTGTTCATCTCTTCTCCTCATTCTTCACTGTTGCAGCAGGGTAGGAATGTTATAGTTTGATTAGAAAGGGAAAATCTTGCTATGGTTTTCCGCTAGGGAAAAATTAAGAAGAGAGAAGAAGGAATAAATAATACTATAAGGAGAAAGAAGAAAATGGAGTAGGGGTTGCCTGACCTCGAATCTTCCGGCGGTGGCTGCTGGGGACCCGGCGGCGGGGTGAGGGTGAGGTCGCCGACAGCTCTGCTCCTCCATTGTCTGTCGGCCATCCAAAGTCCAGCCCAATTTATTTGTCAACCAAAAACAGTCCATGGTTCGACTATCTTTTTTAGGGGGAAATGCTGAGTTATGCCACTTGAAATGGGATACAATAAGGATCGTGGGGTTAAAACCAAACATGCCGCCCCTTGTCTAGAAAAATCGAAAACTTAGCTAAACTATTTGCTTCTTTATTTGTCGTTTCTCCTTCAAAGGTAAATTTATATCTTTTTCTTAGACAAGGTAAATTTATATCTAACGAGACGGTAGGATGTCTCTCGTCCATGGACTACAGTAATCGGGCCGGCCCATTCACGCATAGTTAAATGAAAAAAGGAAGGAAAAGGGAGATTATCTAAATAATAAAAAGGGGAGGGAAAGGGGAGAAGCAAGAATGGATCCCTGGTCTCTAGAGAGAAGGCCAATGCTGCTAGCCACTGTCCATGTCGTCCACATGACAAGTAGTAGGCGCCCTACTTACTTGTGGTGAATTGAGCCGGGTTTTTCATTGCTTTTCACGTTTTTCATTCTATTTTTCTTTTTGATTTTTCACATTTTTCTTATTTTATTTGGTTTTCTTATTTCTTCTCCGTCTCTTTTGGTTTTCAGTCTAAATTTTTCGTATATGTCAAGAATTTTTTTATAATACCCATTTAACATTTTTTTTTCAATACAAATTTTACATTTTTAGAATACATAGTCAATATTTTTCGATATAAATTTTCAACATTTTCTATATGATTAATTAACATTTTCAAAATATAAGATTAAAAGAATTCAATACATGGTCAACATTTTTTCTATACACACTTTTAAACATTTTCAAACAAATATTATTATTTTTCAGATACAAGATTAACATCTTTTGAGCATGGTTAAATTTTTTCTATACAAATTTGAAATTTTGAAATAATTTATTAACATTTTTCAAATACTTGTTTAACTTTTTTCCAAATGTTTGATTAACATTTTTATATCCATGATCAACAAATTTCATAATTTTTAAGAAATTATCAACATTTTTCGAATACACATTTAACATTTTTTAATTGCTTGATTAATATTTTTTAATAATTATTCTATTTTTTTCAAATGATTGATTAACATTTTATATACAGGATCAAACATTCTTTCCTCATTTTCTAATAGAAGGTCAACAATTTTTCTATACATATTTAACATTTTAAAATGCTTGATTAACATTTTTAAAATAGTTGTTGAACATTTTTTACAACTGCTTGACTTATATTTTATAAATACGTAATAAAACTGTTCGTACACATTTTATTTATATTTTTGTATATGTGATAACTATTTTCTCTATACACATTTAGTATTTTTCAAATATTTGGTCAATCTTTTTCAAATGTTTTCTGTAGAGTGATTTTTATAATATATTTATTTAGAATATTTAGAAGTATAAATGTTTTTTGAAAATAATGCAAAAAACAAAAACAAAAAGCATGGCTGTTGTTCCCGCGCACTTGGGCCAGCCCAACTCGCGCCACCATCCAGCGAGGGTTCCCTCTGTCTCGCGTTAAGGGAGACATTGGGGCGCCCGGTCCTTACTGGTGTTCTAGTCAGAGCTTGAAAATTTTATTAAATCTCAAACTAAAATTTGAAACCACTATCATTTTTAATTTGTGAACAAAACTTTGAAACCAAGGAATTATTTTGAAATTCCTGAACGGTTTTAAAATTTATGAAAAATTGAAAACAAGAACTTTTTTAAAAATTCGATTAGTATTTGAAAGTGTTGGACATTTTTTAAGTTCCCAAACATTTTTGAATTTATGAATAAAATATGAAAACTAAAAGATTTTTTGAAGTTTTGAACATTTTTTGATAAACACTTGATTAATGATCACATTTTCTCGACACTTCCTTCCAATTTTGGGCACTAAGCCCCAGCTTAACACTCTAACCTGAAGAAATGACTTTGATGACAAATTGTTTCTACTTGATGACTATTGCATTGTCAAACAGCCAGAGAAAGCAAACATGTTTGTGTGCAGCCTGGAGTGTGCCGAATTTTGGGATAGATATACATTAAAATGAACTGACATCTGAGAATCAGCAATATATCAAAATGAACGCAACAATAAAAAATTAAATATACCATTGACACAATGGTAAACTGACATAAACTCCTAACAGATTTCATACAGCACGAAATAGTTAAACATTCTTGCTTTCTCCTGATATTGTTTTCTTTACAAATTTTGAGGACTTGTGCTCTTGGTTGTGCTTTTTGCCAGCAGAACCTTCTTGCCTGCAGGTGCTTTTCAAGTTGCTGAAACATCAGAGGTGCTAAAGGATCATGTAGAAGACCAACAATGTAGGTTACGTTGTACTCCCTCTGTAAAGAAATACAAGAGCATTTAGATCACTATAGTAGTGATCTAAACGCTCTTATCAACTATGGATACTTGGATTAATTACAGAGCATTTACAGAGTGAGTACATTTCTTTAATTTCTTTGAATTAATTAGGCAACAGACAATGTAAAGTGCAAGAGCCTACTATTTTTCTGTTCATAATCATTAACTGGAGCAACTCGAATGTCTGCTGATATTAGATAATAGTATATAGGAATCCACACGGTTAACTCCGACAAGTTCCACTTCACATGCCACGATACATAAATGTAGAACAAGCGTCGACCACATCACATGCCGCAGCATACACAATGGAAGAACCTGCAGACTACATAGTGGGACACTTTGAGCATCCACCGCACCATACAAAATAGAACAACTTCCCTACACCGACTAGCCATGTCCGCATCTCAACAACCCAAGTTTAACTCTGGATACCTGCAGAACATCAATATCATCTCAGTCAAACCAATTTGTCATGCTCACTCACAGAAAAACAAATTTTGTACGATCCCCAAAAATAAACATTAACTTTGCCCTAGTACAAATTATACGAAAAATATATCCAGAGCTCAATCATCCCATCATTATTAGAGAAATTGATACCACAAACAGAGAACAACAATAACAGAGCATTTAGTTTGTACTAACACCTGTATGGTGACATATTTTCAAGATTCTTGCTACATAAATGCGTATGATCGCAGTAGAAACCTATCATCTGAGGCAAAAAAATAACTGAACTTGCAAGATTATTGTCAAATTATTCCAGATTTGCTTTTGTGTGCCAAGCCATATGTGAGGCTCAGAGTACAAAGAAAAAATGTCTGGTATGTCTACCCAAAGGCATGCTTCTTGGAAATGTAAAAATAGACTGCAACATCTTGTAAATTGGGTAACCAAGCAAAAATAAAGACATATGAACAGAGAAAATTACGTAAGTTGTTTGACCAAGATAGCACGTTGGCAGATCTAGTGTGTTCAAATTACCAGATTCGCCCCTTTCCTCTCAACTCCCAAAACCATATGAAAATTCGAAGAGAAGTTGAGTCAAGGATAGTAAATGAAGCCACATATATCACCAGGTCCAAAAAACATGATGAAATTGTTTACATGTTCAGAGAAAATGTATTTATCGAGAATTATTTTTGAGTGAGCTTTGAACCAGTTATGACTAAAAGGCCAGCTAAAATTTGCATGGATTGGGAAACCAGAGTTCCAAAACAAGCATTACATAGTACTATGTGAAATTAATGAACTAGTACTACTTTGATAAAACTAGAGCACATGATAAATTTAATCTTGCAAGGAAAAACAGTGAAAAACAAAACAGATAACAAGCTTTAAGCCGCCTCCAGACGTTCCAACTGTTTAATTATTTTAAAAGGTTTAACTATCTCTTACTGCAGCCATTTCCACTTTCCAGTTTTTAGAAACCCTCTGAAGAAAAGATCATTAGAAGAGCACATAATTATATTTAGCCTTTAGCAATTGGCAGACATCAAAGAAATATTTTGTATTCCTGTTCTAGCTTTAATGGAGCCCTATAATAATAAGAAATCAGATCACCAATAAGATCACCAGACCAACAAAGAAACAAACAACACAATGTATTCTTATATATCTAGTTCAATTCATAATCACAAGAACAACCGCAATCACGCATCAAAAGTAACTGGAATGAATAGAAGCGAAACAAACTAATTAGATCTTTTTTTAATTGTGCAATGTAGATAGGGGGTATTACCTGCAGTATAGAAATTCGTGAAGGGATAAAAGGTGTTTGTATACATGTTATTTCTTTTAACAATGTGTTTGATCTGCATTGAGTCAAGTTGGATCGTGAAGTTGCCAATCATCATAGTGAGAACAATCACATTTGTGTCCTCATCATACCCCGCGAAAAGTACATAATGTGTTCCCCTTGGAAGCATTCCCTTCTGTGGAATAGTTTTCTGCAGCAACACCCATCCAACAACACCATCAGAGTCAAATTTTCTCTCCCATAATTGGACAATCTTTCCTGACAAAACAGCGAGGCGAACTCCACCATCCTCCATCCATAAGAGCTGAAAACACATGTCTTCAATGTGATAGTCTGCCGGCTTCTCGATCACATCAAGGCTCTGAATTTCGAAATCGAACACAAGGATATCACCTCCAAAAATCAACCAGCAAAGTGCATTCCGGACTAGGATGCTGGGCCTAAACACAGAAATTTCATTTCTTATCGCAATCATGGAAACAACTCCCCAAACACCAGACGCCGAGTCATAGACAGAACAAAATGCATGTGCACCAATGCCGGTATAGACCAAAACCAATTTAAACGGGCTTGAGAAGCAATCTCCGTGAACATGCCCATCTTCAGTATCAGCGCACAACACCGTACCATGCCAGTTATAGAAAGACCGCATAAAGTCGTCGTCCACCCGCGGTGGAAAAGCCACGCTGTTCTGTTGGCCGGTGAGGGGGTCCCACACGACGGTCTTGCGCTCCTGCTTACTGACTAGGACAGCAAGGCCGTGGCGGCAGCCCATGTATTCTCGACGGTCGTTGTAGGGCATGCTGCTCTTGGGCAGGGAGAAGCAAGCAGCAGTGATACAGTTGGGCGATTCCATGATGGGAACGAAGCGGTCAATATACCCTTCGAAGAAGCCGAGCAAAGGAGGTTTCCGGTGGTGCTTGCGGAAGAGTTTGAGAAACACGGAGTCATAGAGGATGCTTGCTGCCCCAGCGCTTGCATATGGTGTTTGACACGAGAAAAACATCAGCTAAGGACTCCGGGGAGAAGGGAAGAAGGGAGTGTGTTTCTCTTAGACGCCGGGGAAAGAAAACTGTGTATGCGGGCGTGCCAGTGTACTATAGTACACAAAAGAAAAAGAAATACGGGAACATGTATTTCATTAATCTCACTGGATAAATAAAATTACAATATCCAAAAAAAAAGGGTGCGCTCGTGGCCTACTAGCACGGCCAAGCTGGCTGTGGCAATTGTGTGATCTCCTGGTTCCCGGGGCCTCGAAAAGCTCCCGGTTAATTACTCCCGCGGGTTGCTCCGCGGGATACCTCCGATTGAGCTGTGTGGTCGTCTTCGTCGTCTTCGCTTCGCGTTCTCCATGCATGATGATGGTGATGTGTGTGTGGGCGGCGGCAGAGCCCGTGTCCTCGTCGGTACACGCGCCGCAAGTAGCCTGGCCTTTGCGGTGGCCGCGCTTGCCCTCGCCGTCGTGCCTCGTCGGTCTTGGCGACGTTGGAAGAGTTGTTGTTGGGGTAGCATGGATCGCGCTCGGCTCGGACATCTCGACGACCAGTAGCTTCTCAGGGTGTGCAAGGGGCTACGCCTTGCGGGAGTAATTGTCGGCTGAGACCAGCATCGGTGATGACCGTCGCGTTGCTCATGCCAGCACGGCCTATGTAGTCGACGCCTCGTCCCGACCTGACGCCGAGTCCACGGCAGTCGGCGTAGTCAAGGCATCGTCTCACGAGATCATAGAGGAGCGGTGTTGTTGTTGAAGTCGCGTCGCCTTGCAGCCGCGCCTTGTCCTCGGGCGGCACCAACTTGCTCGGCTCCGGCCTCCGAATGAGTGTGGCGCGGGTAGCAGCGACACAGGGTAGGAGGCCATCTTCCTCGTGGCATCATGGTGTGGGACCCCGGCCTTCGCTTCGTGTCCGGGCGCCGAGTGGACGTCGCCGTGCTCTAGATCTTCAAAGTGTGCAGTGAGGCGGAGTGGACAATAAGCAGAAGGTAGGGAGCTGCGTGTCTCCATCTTCGGCGACACCGAGCATGATGAAGTAGATCGGTATGCTAACAGGCACCGTCGGCGTCGTCTTCGGGTGGCGACCTTCTCGCCATCAGCCGGCTAGAAGATACGTGAATGGCTCATGCATGTGCACATGCTATATCTGTTGATTGCGCCTGTATTCCTTGCTTCATTCTTCTGTACTACAGAGCACCTGTAGTTGGCTTCAACGACAAAAAGAGGAGAGCTGGTGTAGCGATAGCTCGTATGTCGCGCCGGTCACTGCACGCGGAGATGAGCCATCCGGCCGCCTGTCTTCCCGTCTTGAACATGGGCCTTGCACGCACACGGGTACATCCTAGAGGCTATTCTTCAGGTGTAGATCACGCCGCGATGTTCGGTTAGGCTCTAGTGACAACATCACCAAGGCACCATTGAGTCCGGGCATGGCGAAGGAGAGGCACGACGCTGGTGTCGAAGCGGGGTGGTGAAGGAGCTCCTCGTGATTGGCGCCGACTTGACGAAATCATTGACAGGCGGCGTCCTGGCCGGCTCTGTGGCTTCGTACTCCATGTCACCGGCTCGATGAAGTGGGCGAAGTGTGTGTGACGGTGATCTTCGCGGCGTCGAGGTCTCGAATGGCATCTCTCCGACGTGACGAAATATTCATCATCTCGTGTAATATTGAGCATAGTGTCGTCGTCTTCTATGATACCATCACGGTGAAGTGGACTCGAGCGGTGATTGTGACCTCCGCGCCATCGACCTCCATGGCGCAAGCTTGACGACATCGACCGTGGCGGTGTCTCGGGACGACCCGTGTCATCGTGCTCCACGGTACCGTCGTGACGAAGCGATCGCGCGTGATGATGGCGATCTTCATGACGTTCACCTCCATGGCACCGGTTTGGCGGTGTCGGCGGTGGGCGGCGTCTCGGCGAACTCTCTCTGTGTCGTCGGCTTCCATGGGGGCGGCTTGACGACATTGACGACAAGTTCTTCGTGGCGTGCTCCATATCGTCGTCCTCCGCGGCACCATCGTGATAAAGCGGTCGCGAGTGATGATGGCGATCTCCGTGGCGTCCACCGTCTAGCGGTGATGAGCAGGGGCGGCCTACGTGGCGTTGACCTCCGGGGCATCGACCTCCGTGGCGTCAACGTCCATAGCACAGGCTTGGTGAAGATGTGCTCCGGAGACGCGTCGCCTTCATCGCGCAGTGATGAGTGGGTGGCCACCGTGGCGTCGACCTCTGTGACACCGACCTCGGTAGCGTCGGCGTCCATAGCGCGGGCTTGGTGAAGATGAGTTCCGGCGACGCGTCGTCCTCATCGCGCAGTGATGAGTGGGGTGGCCACCGTGGCGTCGACCTCTGTGACACCGACCTCGGTAGCGTCAGCGTCCATAGCGCGGGCTTGGTGAAGATGAGCTTCGGCGACGCGTCGTCCTCATCGCGCGGTGATGAGTGGGGTGGCCACCATGGCGTCGACCTCCGGGGCATCGACCTGGTGACCTCGACGGTGGGCGGCGTCGTGGCGTGCTCCGCGTCGTCGTCTTGGCCGAACCGTCGTGACGAGGCGAACAACAGGTTGTGATGATGACCTCTTCGTCGTTCTTTGTGGCGCTGGCTTGGTGCAGACCATCTCCGGCAACGTCGACTTCACCTTCCGGTCCAGCGGCTCCATCTCCGACGGGGGTCCGATCATGCGAACATTGCTCTTGGCAACGCTCCCGACCTGTGTGCGTGCATGCTATATGCAAAGAAGGAACAAGGAAAGGGATGGGTTAGATCAAAGTTTACGTTCGGGGAAGGTGAGCTTCGCGTCCATGTCACAGCCGCCGAGCTCCTTGTACGCCGGCCTCCTCTCTCCGTGTACGCCGGCTCGGGTACCTGCGTCTTTCCTCCTGCCGGGTAGATGGATGTATTCCTGAAGGAATGGAGTGCTGCGTGGTGGATGGATGGGTGCTGGAGGTGTTATGCGATGGATGTGTGCGTGCGTGAGTTCCTCTCCTCTGGCCGTGCCTCCGTC
>NC_057810.1:9586765-9590371 GCF_018294505.1 Triticum aestivum
CTCTCCCGATTGATGGCCTTGTGCCTCTGTATTTATAGGGAAGGGAGATAGGCAGAGCGCGAGAGTTTGTTCCGATATTCGTGGGAAGATAGAGATCAAATCCCGTCTACGAGCTCCGTTGGTGCTTATCTTCTCCCTTTCTTAGCGCGTACGCCTGCACAAGGAAAAACAAAACCAAACTTGTACGTACCTGAGCTACACAGCTGCCGGTGGGCCGGCCATCTGATCCACACGTTTGCTTGCAACCCTCGTACGTAGCTCACAAGTTTGCTGGCTTGATCAGTTGTGGGTAATTGTATACGTGCACGTACACGGTGTAGAACTCAGCCGTATTTAACACGCCACAGCCAGCCCAGACTAAACTGGTGCACACATGCATTAGTCAAGTATTCGGGTATTCGGAAAAGTACAATACACGCCGGTCAGGGCTCCGGTATATGGGTATTTGGAACTGACGACGCGGACGTTCGGGTGTATATACGATTCAGCGAAGCGTCGACAGGAGCTACACCGGGCCTTTACATCTGCAATGTTAGCTAGGTACCTGATCAAATACGTGAGTGATGTAGCTCATATCATGCATGTAATCAACAATATACGCTGGTTGGTACGTTGGCAAAATCAACGTGCATGCATGCACGTGGAGATAAACCAAGGATTAGCTGGTGCATGCACGTACGTGTACATCCAGTATAAAACATAGATGTGTATAACTTGCAATTAAAAAAACATTTATACTTATATCTTTTGAAGATGGCAATCACAAAAATACATCGAACATATGGCAGGTGCGCGGGGGAGTGAACATGGCTACGGAGGGAGGCGGAGGAGGACATTGATGAGGAGGTTGTCGTCATCGAGCACCTGGGACACGGAGCCGGCCGGAGGCACGGAACGCCGCAGCCTCCTGCCGTCCACATGCAGCGAGCGGGTAATGGGATCGACCCTGACAAGAGAAGAAATTGTAATCAATCAACTGGTTTCGACATGTTTCTCCAATGATCTAACACACATATGTACATCCATCCAGCACATATAGCAAGTAGCAGACTCACACATATGAACATCCAGCACATAGCAAGTAGCAGACTCGCACATATTTAAATCGATCCATCCAGCACAGCATAGCATACACAAAGTAGGGCACACACAAATATGCATATCCCATTCAGCATGGCATACATGTAGGGCACGCACTGTGCAAGATGAAGAGGCCAAGAGGGAGAGGAATCTTACCCTTGGCCTTGGGGAATCTCAGCATCATCTGGATCCATCCCCTCTCTCTCTCTCTCTCCACCGCTGCAGCAGGGGAGGAATGTTAGCGCTTGATTAGGACGGGAAAATCTAGCTAGGGTTTTCTATACTAGCCAAAAAGATTAAATTATAAGAAGAAAAAAGAAGGAATAGATGGAGATGGAGAATGTAGCTAGGGTTTTCTGTACTAGGGAAAAATTAATTATAAAAAGAAGAAGAAAATAATTAGGAGGGGAAAATCTAGCTAGGGTTTTCTAGATTAGATGGAGATGGAGAGGAAGAGGAAGGACTTGGAGTCGCCAGCGGCTGCCGTGGATGGGGCAGCAGGGTGAGGAAGGGGCTGACCTCCAATCGCGGGCGGACGGCGTAGCGGGAGCCGGGTGATGTCGCCGGCGGCTCCGCTTCAACTCTCTGAGAGTGATGGGAGTGACAGCGGACTTTGGGGACTGAGGAACGAGGAGTGAGACTGAGGAGAGTGATGGGGGGAGAGCTGTAATATTGGCCGGCCCATCCATGTCCAGCCCAATCAGTTTGTGCCGGCCTGTTAACAACTCAAAAGAGCCCATTGGTTCTATCTGCTATGTGGTGAGAGCAAAGTCCATGTGCTCATTGTTTCTCTTTTCTAAATAAATGTATTCATAGTTTCATAATACCAGTATCGATCACCTTAATTCTGCTGAACAAATCATTTTGTGGGTGTTTTTCTTTTTCTTTTGCACGGATGGCTAATAAATAAAGTGTGAAAAAAAATGTCTGCAAGGAATGTATGTACGTAAGTTTGGTTAGCAAAGACAACATTACAATCAATAGTTTAAAATTCTTGTTCTTTGTGCAGGATTATGTTGTAGTAATGGACAAAATGAACAATGCACAGTAGTACTATGACTGAATCGATATAGACTAGCACAACTCGCCTGGGTGCGCACGCAAGGTCCCTCGCGCCGCCCCGCTAGGGCTGTTGGAAACGAGAGTTTGGCAATGCTACATGATGTATTGATCGGTGCATACCGCACGTATATATGGAGTACAAAGTGGGTCACAACCTCAACTATACAAGGACTAGGAGGTGGGCCGAGTTACACAATATACATGCATACACCATATGTTCAACACCCCCCGCAGTCGAAGCGTCGCCGGAGACGCAAAGACTGGACCTGAACTCCTCGAAGACAGAAGTAGGCAGTCCTTTCGTCATGACATCGGCGAACTGTTGCGCCGTCAGGACGTGGAGGACCCGGATGCGCCCAAGAGCCACCTGCTCGCGAAAAAAGTGTATGTCAAGCTCAATGTGCTTCGTTCGACGATGATGGACCGGGTTGGCGGAGAGGTACACGGCGGAAACGTTGTCGTAGTAGACGAGTGCGGCCTTGTGAACATCACAAAACAACTCCTGGAGCAGCTGACGAAGCAAAGAGCATTCAGCAACGGCGTTAGCCACTGCCTGATACTCTGCCTCGGCACTCAAGCGGGAGACTGTGGGCTGTCTCTTGGATGACCAAGAGATCAGGGACGGCCCAAGGTAGACACTGTACGCCGAGATGGAGCAACGTGTGTCCGGGCAGCCAACCCAGTTCGCATCGGAGTAGGCGACAAGGCCGGTGGAGGCGGAGGCCGTCAACTTAAGTCCCATGGACTGGGTGCCGCGTATGTAACGGAGGATACGCTTCACCAGGATAAAGTGGGAGTCGTAGGAGCATGCATGTGAAGACAGACCTGCTGAACAGCATACTGCAAGTCGGGCCGCGTCAGAGTCAGATACTGCAGAGCGCCCATAATCACTACTGGAAACAGCCTCTTTGCCGCCGCCATGGCAGACGGCAAAGGCATAGATCCCGAACGACAAACTTCTTTGACGTCCGCCAGCAGACGACAAACTGTCCGTCTGAACAGGTGCCAGCAAAGGCCTTCTTTGCCGTCCGCTTCCATGAAACGGACGACAAAGGATTGTGATGTCCGCCATCTGAGGCCAGCAGACGGCAAACACAGCGGACGGCAGTGATGTGGCATCAGAGCCGTTAGGGGGTTAACGGCGCTCTTTGCCGTCCGCCAGCGGACGGCATAGAGTCGAAGCTCTTTGCCGTCCGCTAACGGAAGGCAAAGAGCTCAGTTAGGCTAGCACTAGGAAGCTGCCACGTGGCCAGCTATACCGTCTGCCAGCAGACGGCAAAGATTCAAAGGTCTTTGTCGTCCGCCAGCGGACGGCAAACTGTCCAAATAGGCAGCCAGTGTTCCCAGTTTCTACAGGTGGCTGCCACGTGTCCTCTTTGTCGTCTGCTAGCAGACGGCAAAGCTCTTTGCTATCCGCTAGCAGACGGCAAAGAGGCTATATGTCCCCTGTTTTTATTTATATCC
>NC_057810.1:9590650-9594762 GCF_018294505.1 Triticum aestivum
ACAGCAGACATATGATGTATCCAACACATAGCTCCATCCATGACATATATACATACATAAGAAGCACAGTTTCACCCACACATCTTACACTAATATCACAATGTTCATCCAACACATTGTTCCATGCATCCATATAACAAGTTCCACATTATTCTTCGATACAAACGAAAAGAAGAACAGAGAAACAAGCACTCCATCCATGCAAGCTTCCATATAGTGAATTAAATCTGCAAAATGGGAAACAAGAAAGTTAGAAGAAGAAGAGGAAGAAGAAGAAGAAGAAGAAGAAGAAGAAGAAGACTTCTTCTTCTTCTTCTTCTTCTTCTTTTCTTCATGTTCCTTTTTTTCTTCCTCTTTCTTGATTTTCTTCATCTTATTATGTCATTTGTGGACTAAATAGGCTAAATTATGTCATAAATGGACTAAATAGGCTAAATAAGAAGAAAAATGCCATTTTTGAGCTAACGTAGCAAATTATGCCATTTTTTTACCTAACTAAGCTTATTGTGTCATTTTAGAGGACAACAAGCTAAGTATATGAATAAAAACAAGTAAGAGGAGGAAATGAAGAAGAAGAAGAAGAAGACTTCTTCTTCTTCTTCTTCTTCTTCTTCTTCTTCTTCTTCTTCTTTTCTTCCTATTCCTTCTTTCCTTCCTCTTCCTTGTTTTTCTTCATCTTATTATGTCATTTGTGGACTAAATAGGCTAAATTATGTCACAAATGGACTAAACAGGCTAAATAAGAAGAAAAATACCGTTATCACGGAGGTGTAGGAATGGTCGGGGCTGCGCCATTGGCAGGCGGAGGTGAAGGACCGGTCGGGGTTCCGGCATTGGCAGACGCTGAAGGATTGGTCGATGCTTGTCGGGAGCCATGCTAAACCAAAGATCATTTCCAATAATGTCTCGTTAGCATGATGCAAACTGAAATGTGAATAGTAGTAACTAAGGACCATTCAAATCAAACTCACCGTGGCCGTCGGAGCAATCTGGGGCATCGGCGGAGGGGCCTGAGCATTTTTCTCGCACATGGTGTGCACATTTGGTTCTCACGAGTCAGTCATATTAGTTAGTAATGCGAACATTACGTGCATGAGTGGGCTAATATGTGCGAGAAACGTACCACGATGAGCTCGTATAGGGCCCGGTGAGACGCCTCGTTCTGGTTCCTCTCCTCCTCCAACAGCTTAGTTGTCCTCTCCTCTCTCTCCATCTGCCTCTCCGCTGCCTCCCTTTTGCCTCCTCCAAAAGCGCATGGGTCTTCAATCTCTCTTTCTCAACCGCTATCTGCAACACAACACTCCTCGTTAGCATTGTAATCATCAACGGACACACACACAATGTAATGGAGGAAAGGTCAGAGAGTCCGTATAACTAACTGCCACGGCGAGCTCTGCGGGCCATGCACGAGGCGTTATCTCACGATCAGAGCTACTCATGTGCTTCTTGATCTACAAGAGAGTCTTAGGACAACATATTAGTCCATCAGCAATGGCTTGAGATCCATGGGACCTCCTGCCACCAGATATCATCACCAGCTCTGTATCAAAAGGATCCTGGCTCGGGTTAAAGTCCTCCCCTTTCCTCGTCTTCCCCTCGTCTTTGTACTTCACAAGCTTGTGGTGGGAGGAGATGTTGGTGAAGCTCTCTGGATGATCTAGGTTAGACTCCGTGAATGCCTTGGCCTTCTTGTACGGGGCCATATGGGCCATGCCATAGAGGTCGAACAGACTTGGCACAGGCTTCTTGTGGTACTGCGCCTGAGAGAGAGGAACAAAATATTAGTTAAGGGCTCAGGCTAGCATTAAGAATGATATTGCTATGTAAATAGGTCATTTTGGAGCTAAGAAATGTTATTATGTCATTTTCGAGGAAAATAAGCTAAGTTTAGGTCATTTTCGAGGTAACCAAGATTATTATGCCATTTTTGCCCAAAGTATACTAATTATGTCTTTATTGAGCTATCCAAGGTAGTTATGCTCTTTTTTAGCTAACTATAACATATTTAGGCATTCTATAGAGCTATCTATGGTTATTATGTCATTTTAGAGCTAATTATGTCATGAATGAACTAGATAAGATTAGTTTAGGTCATTATTGAGCTATCGAAGGTAGTTATGCCATTTTTTAACTAACTAAAGCATATTAAGTCATTTTATAGAGCTATCTAAACGTTATTATGTCATTTTAGAGCTAAATATGTCATAAATGAACTATCAAGGTAGTTATGCCTTTTTTTTAACTAACTAAGCATATTAAGTCATTTTGGAAAGGATAAATGCTACCATGAAGAATGAAATTGCATGAATCATGTAGCAAACCACATACCCAGTTATCCCCGTACTCAAACAGGTTGGAGCTCCCTTGATGGTGTGGCACACCTTCCATTTGTTCGCACTTATCCTTGGCCCTTTGGTGTTTGAGTAGCCATTAGGGAGAGCACCACGCATCCACCAACGCCTCCCAATAGTCCATCTTATCGACACACCGTCTCGGGGGCACCTAAGTGAGTCAAGAGAAATTCCAGCGCTATGAATCAAATCAAGAAAACTAAGTTCAAGGCCTTAAGAATAGGTATAATTATAGCCAAGTACTTCTCCCTACTCAGAAACTTGTAGCGACACTTCTTCTTGGCCCTCCTAATACCCTGCGAGGTGTAGTAGTCTTGAACGGCCTGCGCCGTAAGTTCTGAAGTAGGCGCTTGCACTCGGCTTTGACAGCCATAGCCACAGCCTCCTGTTCTCCCTCTGAAACGATGTAGAAGTTCTGCAATCAAAGAAGACAACAATTATTGTACAATCACTAGCTAGGTAGTGTTCATTTTTAATTCTGTAAAGGAGAAATTACCCAAAACCGATGGAACACAATGTCGGCCACCGTCTCGCACGCGACACCGGCGACAATCTCCCCCGGAGGGGCCGGGGCAACAGAGTACAGCTCCCAGCTCAGTGCTAGCTTTGGAACCTGACCCTCATCGGGCATCGTGACCCACCTAGGGAAGTGCTGCTGGCAAAGTGTGCCAAGGACCTGGTTGGGCCTGCGGACACCACGGTCACGGGGGTATACCCAGCCCCTGCAGTATGACAAGGCCAACGCATTAGATATTAATTTGAAGGAACATGAAGGCAAAAGGTTAAAAAATAGTAAATGCACTTACTTCAACCCTTTAGGCGCAATCAACCACCTCTGGTCGGGGGTCGTCTGCACGGACGGGAGCTTTGTACAACCACGCTTGTAGACCTTCTTGCCCTTCTCGACTAGCTCGTCGTCGCTGTAGCTATCATCTGAAAAGGTGTCCTCGCTACCATCCTTCAGGCTACTAGCCTCCGGAGTCTTGTGGGAAGAAGACGGCGGGACCGGAGTCTCGTGGGAAGAAGACAGCGGGACAAGAGTCTTCTGGGACGAAGACCCCATGACCGAAGTCTTCTGGGACGAATACCCCATGACCGAAGTCTTCTGGGACAAAGACTCTGGGACTGGACTCATGTGGGCGAAGGATCAGCGATCCGAGTCTGGTGGGGCAAAGGATCAGCGACCGGAGGCTCATGGACCGGAGTACGAGACGGGTCCACGTCAGACAGAGCAGTCCTGTGGTCGGGTGAATCAGCTGAGGATGGCGGCAAGGAAGGTGTAGCAGCCTTCCTACCTCTCCCACTGCCATGTCCACCTCTACCAGCCTTCTTCGTCCTCCCCTGACCTCTCCCGGCCGAAGTAGAAGCGCCCGCTGTAGTTGTCTGCATACTGTCTAGCAGCGCTCTCCGGAGGGGCTGGGGTGCAATAATGGTACCACCCCTCCAAGTAGCGCTCGCGGGAGGCTCGAGGCGCTCTGGACCCTTGCCCACCATCCTGTCAACACCTGCAATGAAAAAAAGTAAACGAAATTAGTACAACATAAAAAAATTGGATACCTGACATGAACATAATAATATGTATATAATTTAAGTGTATCATCATCATGAACATAATAAAAATACCCCCGATCAACACAAATATATATGATGTTTTTGTATCATCATCATGTCCGGGGTCGATCGGGGTGTTAGGGTGTCGGGGTCGGGGTGTGCTGTCAGGGTGTCGGGGTGTGGTGTCAGGGTGTCGGGGGTCGGGGTCGG
>NC_057810.1:9595169-9595950 GCF_018294505.1 Triticum aestivum
GTCGGGGTGTCGTGCCAAGGTGTTGGGGTGTCGGGGGACAGGAGTCAGGGTCAGGGTTGGGGTCTCTTTTTTCCTTTTCTTCTTCTCTTCTTCCTCTCCTCCTCTCATCTTTCTTCTTCTTCTTCCCCTCTCCTCTTTCTTCTTCTTCTTCTTCTTCTTCTTCTTCTTCTTCTTCTTCTTCTTCTTCTTCTTCTTCTTCTTCTTCTTCTTCTTCTTCTTCTTCTTCTTCTTCTTCTTCTTCTTCTTCTTCTTCTTCTTCTTCTTCTTTCTTCTCCTCCTCCTCCTCTTCCTCTTCCTCTTCTTCTTATTCTTCTTCTTCTTCTTCTTCTTCTTCTTCTCCTCCTTTTTCCTCTTCTTCTTTTCTTCTTTCTTCTTCTCCCTCCTCCTGTTCCTCCCTCCTCCTCCTCCTTCTACTTCTTCTTCTAAACTAAAACTAAAACTAATCTAAAATAAAGTAAACTAAAATAAACTAAAACTAAAGCTAATCTAAAATAAACTAAACTGAAACTGAAACTGAAACTAAACTAAAACTATAACTAAAATAGAAACTAAACTAAAAGAAACAAAAAGAAACTAATTAAACAAAAAAGGGGGAGCTCACCTGCAGGAGGAGGCGGCGACCCTGTGGAGGGGGAGGCCAGACGGCCGCGGCGGCTGATGGAGGAGGCGGCGACCCGGTGGAGGGGGAGGCCGGACGGCCACGGTGGGACGGTGGGGACGGCGATGGTGCGGGGACGGCCGTGGCGTGGCTGGCCAACGTGGAAAGGGCGGCGGGGCCACG
>NC_057810.1:9596046-9599631 GCF_018294505.1 Triticum aestivum
CCGTATGGGGTCGGCGGCGGGGGCGCGGGCTGGTGTGGTTGTGGGATGGCGACGGAGGGGAGGGGCGGGGGGTAGGGCGACGTGGAAGGGGCAGCGTGGGTGCGGTGGAGGTCGGCGCGCCGTAGGGGAGGGGTGCGGGGAAGTCGGCTATGGCAGACAGGGTCAACAGCGGTGGCGCGGGTGTGTGGGTGGGGAGGGAATGAGAGAGTGGAGAGAAGAGACAGAGGACGGGGGCGGGACGACCGTTAACGTACCCGCCTCTTTGCCGTTCGCCAGCGGATGGCAAAGAGGTGGGGCCGGTGGGCTTGAGTTGGTTAAACAATAACTGGACGCACCCACCTCTTTGCCGTCTGCTAGCGGACGACAAAGATTCTTTGCCGTCAACTAGCGGACGGCAAAGAACTGGCTGATGGCAAAGACCTTGTTTGCCATTAGCCACATCTTTGCCATCCGTTTTCGTGTGGCTAACGGCAAAGACCTTCTTTGCCGTCAGCCAGCAGACGGCAAAGAGTTGGCAGACGGGAAATAAGCTAATTCCAGTAGTGAATGGAGCAATAGAATGTCACGTCGGATGCGAGAGAACCCTCCAGAGTGGAAACCTTGGCCTTGGTGTCGACTAGCGTGGGAGCGGGCTTGCAGTTAAGCATGCCAGCATGGTCAAGAAGCTCATGGGCATAGCGCTGCTGGTGTAGGAAAAACCCGTCTGGCCGTCGAACCACCTTGATGCCAAGGAAGTAGTGTAGGGGCCCAAGTCCTTAAGGGAAGACTCATCGTGAAGACGGGCAGCAAGCCGCTGAAGGAGCACGGCAGTGGATGCCGTCATGATGATGTCGTCGATGTAGAGCAGCAAGAAGGCCGTGTTAGCTCCGTGATGGTACACGAAGAGCGACTTATCAGAGCGAGTGGATGTAAATCTGAGCGTCTGTAGGAATGCAGCGATGCGCTGGTACCAAGCCCGAGGTACCTGCTTCAACTAGTAAAGTGAACGGGATAGCAGGCACACATGGTCTGGATGCGTGGCGTCGACGAAGCCTGTGGGCTACTCACAGAACACCTGCTCAGCAAGGTGGTCGTGCAAGAAGGCGTTGGAGACGTCCAACTGACGCACAGGCCAAGCTCGGGAGACGGCTAACTGAAGCACGGTGCGTATCGTGCCCGGTTTAACAACCGGGGCAAAAGTGTTGGTGAAGTCCTTGCCCGCACATTGCCGGAAGCCTCGAACCACACAGCGAACTTTGTAGCGCTCGAGAGTGCCATCCGGACGAGTCTTGTGCCGAAAGACCCACTTGCCCGTGATGATGTTGGCACGAGGTGACCGAGGGATGAGCTGCCATGTGTGGTTCCCCTGGAGAGCGTCGAACTCTTCCTGCATCGCAGCGAGCCAATGAGGATCCCGAAGGGCAGCTCGAGCTGATGATGGGAGATGGGACGGCTCGAAGAAGGAAGCAGCAAGAAGGTACTCATCACTGGGGTACCATGTGCTCGGCCGAAGAGTACCAGCCCGAGTGTGAGTCATCGGGCGGGGCAGCGGGTCCGGGGCAGCAGCGGGCGATGATGAAGAAGAGCCCTCTACCACCGAGGTCGCGGGCGAGACCGCGGATGAGGCCGCCGCGGGCGAGGCTGCGAGCGAGGCCGCAAGCGATGCCACGGGCGAGGCGGCGGGAGACGCCGAGAGGGGCGCCGGGGATGCCTAGGGTGTCGCTGGAGCCAAGGACACCAATGGCATCGGGGGGGTGCGACCCCTGAGGCAGCCAACCAGGGAGGAACTCAACCCGCGGCGCGGGGGGCACCCTCAAAACCGGGAGGCGGCCCAAGAGAAGCACGTGGGCGGCCGTCACCGGGAGCGAGCAAGGACACAACATCCGAAGGTACCTACTGAAACGGAAAAACCATCTCATCAAAGTAAACGTGTCGAGAAGTGATCACCCGATGTGAGATAGGATCATAGCAATGGTAGCTTTTGGTGTTGGGGGGATAGCCGAGAAAGATGCAGGCCACGGACCGAGGTGCGAGCTTATGCGGAGTAGTGGAAGCGATGCTAGGGTAGCATAGGCAACCAAAGATGCGGAGCTCAGCATAGGAGGATGGCATGCCGAACAAGAGGTGATGAGGTGCAAAATTCCCGCGAGTGCGACAAGGACGAATGTTGATTAGTGGTGAGGTGGTGGCAAGCGCGTTGGGCCAAAAACGTGGTTGCACATTGGCATGAAAGAGGAGGGTGCGGACACAGCCATTAAGAGTGTGAAGTACATGCTCAGCGCGACAATTCTGTTGTGAAGTGTATGGGCAAGTGAGACGAAAAATTGTGTCATGTGTGGCGAGAGGGTTGCGGATCGGAAGATTATCAAACTCCTTCCCATTGTCTGTTTGCAACGCATGGATGGGACGCCCAAACCGCATGGAGACATAAGAGTATGTAGAAAGCGGTGAGAGTGGCAACAACATCTGACTTTCACCGCAACAGGAAGTTCCACACATAGTGCGAAAAATCATCAAGTAGGACAAGATAATAAAGATAGCCAGTGTTACTTGCATCAGGAGAGGTCCAAACATCACTATGAATTAACTCAAACGGGTATGATGCAACATGCAAGGAAGTGCTAAAAGGAAGATGAGCATGTTTGCCGAGACAACAAGCATGACAAGTGTGATCATCAATCTTATTACACGTGAATGAAAAACTACGAAGAATATGACGAAGGGTGGCGGTGTTGGGATGACGGAGACGAGCGTGCCAAAGGTCCACTCCGGCGGAAAGTGCCATGGGTGCAGCGATGGAGGAGGTGGATGAGTGGACCAGATAGAGCTCGTCGGGCTGTCACATTGGTGGAGCACCATCCGGGTACAGGCATCCTTAGCAGAAAAGCCAAACATGTCAAATTCCACGGTGACAGGATTTTCACGTGTAAGAGAACGAACGGAAAGAAGATTTTTAATAATGTCAGGAGAGACAAGTATGTTAGAAAGATATAATGGCATGGAGTTAGGTGGAAAAGCAGCATGACCCACATGAGTAATGGGCATGGAGGAACCATCGCCCACGGTAATGCGAGCAGCGGTGTGAACGGGGTGGGCGGTAAGAAGGTTACAGGGGTTGGCGGCCATGTGAGCCGTGGCTCCGGTGTCCATGTACCAGTCGCCACCGCTAGTGTACTGCTGTGGCGTGGGGGCGGCGTGGAGAGCCTCTAGAAGGGCGGGGCCCCAAGGCGCCAGCGGGAGGGCCGGGGCTGAGGCAGAGGCTGTGGAGGTGACGCCGCGAGGAGCAGCGGGTACCCACCGGCCGACGGCGGCAGCGCGGGTGCGTAAGGCTGTGGGGCCACGTAGAGCGCCTGATGAGAGGCCGGGCGGGCGCCGAAGAAACCAGGGACAGGGGCGCACGGTATAGGCATGGAGTACGCGTGAACGAACCCCGTCCAGGGGTTCTGGTCGGCCTGCCAAGGCACCGGCGGAAGGGGCTGCTATGGGTGGCGCGACGCCCCACCCTGGGCGGCCTGTGGCTGCTGCTGCTGTTTGCAGCCCCCGCGGCGCTTGGCGGGGGGCGGTGTCGGCGCCGGCTGGAGCTCTGGGTAGGGAAACCCCTGCAGC
>NC_057810.1:9599776-9635146 GCF_018294505.1 Triticum aestivum
TGATGGTCGTGTGGGTAGCCCATGTGTGTGACATCCGCATCCTCCTGTCCTCCAGCTTCAGGTACGCGACGATCTTGGGGAAGGTCGGGTTGGTGATGAGGGGGATGTTGGAGGCGGCATTCCCGAAGTCGTCGTTCAGGCTGGCGATGAGGGTGCTGAGAATAAGCTCGTCGGAGACCGTCTCAGCGAGGTCATGGAGCTCATCAACGAGCTTCTTGAGGCGCATGCAGTAGTCGTCAATGGACGAGTCGAGCTGCTGGCACCCCAAAGAACTCGCCGTCCAAGAAAACCTTGTGCTGGAGCGCGTTGTCGGTGAAGAGGCCATTGAGCTTGGTCCAAAAGGCATGCGCATCATCGTCGGCGGAGACCACCCGGAAGAGGTCCTTCAAGATGGTGGTGTAGAACCAACGGATGAGGGTGTCATCGATGGACATCCACTCCTCATCATCCTCCATGAAGCGGGAATCCACGGAGCCATTGATGTGATCCCGGTAGTTGTACTCACGGAACACAAGGGAGAAGTACGTCTTTCAGGCGTAGTAGGTGGAGGTGAGATGATCGAGGACGATGGGAACCTGAGCGAGGATATTGAGATCGCGGATGATGACGGGTTCGGGGCCGTCGAACGGGTTGGTGCGGCGGCTGCGGGTGGTGCCGCAGGAAACAGGGGAGGCCATGAGTCCGGAAGGGGGAGGCGGTGCGGCAGCACGCGGAGAGGGTGGCACGGCAAGGGGTGGCGATGCAGCTGGAGGCGGTGGTGCGGGATAGGGTTGGTGTAGGCGGAAGCATAGTGTGGAGGCGGCGGCTGCAGACCCGGGGGCGGCGCGGTGGCGGCGGTAGCGGCGGGGGGTGGCAGCGGCGGCATGGTGCGGCGGTGGCGGCCGCTGTTGTGGGTTAGGGTTTTAGGATCGGAGGTATGATACCATGTTGGGAACGAGAGTTTGGCAATGCTACATGATGTATTGATGGTGCATAGCGCACGTATATATGGAGTACAAAGTGGGCCACAACCTAAACTATACAAGGACTAGGAGGTGGGCCGAGTTACACAATATACATGCACAAACCATATGTTCAACAAGGGCGACACAGGGTCGATCTCGCGCAGCCGCCGCTAGGCTTCCCAGACTCTCCTCTATTCCTCGCCACTGCCAGAGGCTGGCGCCGGGCAGGCCTTGGACGCAGCCAAGGAAGGTGGCGGCGGGGAGCTTCTCGCGCTCGAGCAGGCGCCTGGATCCGATCCACTTGATCCGTTAAGTGGGGCTTGCCTCTGCGCGGTCAGCCGGTGCGGCGATCCGAGGTAAGCCCATGGATCAGACTTGGCTGTTCCGTCTGATCCTTCCGGCCGTTCAGTACACCGGCAGTTGGGCTCGCCCGGAGATGGCTGATCTAGATCGGGACGCCTTATAGCCTTCGTCCCCTACTAGGTGTGCTTCACCGTACGGATCTAGGTCGTAAGACTTGCGGATCCTCGATGCGGACGGAGCTGGAGGTGAGGATTCAGATCGGGAGAAATCCCTAGTCGACCTTTCGGCCGAGGCGACGGTGACGCCTGAGGGCGCTGCTTTATTCTCCATGGAGACACTCGTCAGATCTGCTTCTACTTCCACTGTGTCATTTGTCTCCCGGGTGAAAGACCTAACTGCGGTGAGAGGCGACAGCGCCTTCGGCGTCATTCCCTTTTTGAAGGCACCGCCTTGGGAGCTGTGTGACTATGTTCACCATTGGGTGGGCATTGACGGCGATCTAGATTAGGAGGTGGAATGGGTTAGGGGTCCCCACTAGGTCATAGTCACTGAGCCCTATGCAGAATATCACCATGCGGACATCCTCAAACATTTCCACCCACTTGCAGCCATCATTCATGCCCTTGGCGCTAACTCTGATCAGCTGAAATTTGAGGAGCAGCACATATTAGACATGAGTGTGCATAGTGAGAAGCATGAAGGAGGGTAAGAGATTAATTACTTGGTGAGAGGCTGAGAATGCACCTCTGGGTTGTCGATGTAAGGTTCAGACATGGGGCTGCGACCATCAAGGGTGAACTCGATGAAAGACAACCCATTCCCCCGTGTCACTCCTTCAGCAAAGATCACATCTTTCTTTGAAGGTTCATACTCATTGCTTGACACCTCAATAGCCTGCAAGAATATGCCACATATGGACACATCAGTTCGTGAATAACTTGGAGCATTCTACAATTAATATAGACTAACTAATATCCAAGGTCAAAATATATAAATGAAGCACACAAATCATTCTATAAAACCATACTCAAAAGATTTAAGTGAAGGACAAATAGCATTCTATAAATCAATGAAGGGCTATCTCATACTAGCATGGTTCTTAAAGAAAAAAACACAAAGGACACAAATCATGTGAACAAAACAAAAACCAAGGTATACTGATAATTGTTGAAGAAGAAAGATGGGATGCCAACCGGGGCATCACCAAGCTTGGATGCTTGAGTATCCTTGAAATATTTACTTGGGGTTCCTTGGGCATCCACAAGCTTGCACTCTTCCCTCTCTTTATTCTTCTCGCATCGGTAACTCCTCGTTCTTCGAACACTTCATCCGCACAAAACTTAACAAAAACTTTGTGAGATCTGTTAGTATAATAAAGCAAATAACTACCTTTAGGTACTGTTGCAAACTCATTACAATTTCATATTAGCATTATATCCACTGTATTCCAACTTCACCATGGTTCATACCCCCGATACTGCCCATAGATTCTTCAAAATAAGCGAACAACACATAGAAAACAGAATCTGTCAAAAACAAGGCAGTCTATAGTAATCTGGAAATTTCGTTTACTTATGTAACTCCAAAAATTCTAAAAAAATATGAAAATTTGAAAATATTGTACAGAAGTACTGTGCAAAAAGTTTCAGACCAATTTGACTTTCGAGTAAAAAATGTAAATTCACGCGCTACAACCAAAGTTTCTGTTTTTGCACTGCACATAGTAAACAAGCACTCTAATCATCCTAAAACCAAAGCTTGGCACATTGTTTTCATAATACAATGGATATATACAAGGGGATAATTATTTTTAGAGAAACTTCCATGAAATGTTTTACATTGTTTCCATGAGCATGAACACAAGTGTTCAAGGTCGACCCTCACTTCTCCAATGCATAACTTTCCAATCACTTCTCTTTTTGAAAAACTTTTTAGGCATAAGAGGCAAGTGAATCTTTTTGTATTTTTAATTTTTAATTTTTTTGTATGTTTCACCCAACAACTAAGAAAAATAAGAAAGGAAAACAAAAACTACTTAGTGAGGAAAGCAAACAAGCACACACGAGAATATCAACCCCACGCTATTGCTCCCCGGCAACGGCGCCAGAAAAGAGCTTGATAATCCCCAGGTGCAGGGAATCATCGTAGAAATTCCCAAAGGTGGAAGTGATAAGTATGGACTGTCAAACCAACAAGGAGCTAAAGGTAAGATCAATATTCTCTCAAGTCCTATATGCCACTGATACGACTCTACGTACACCGAACGTTTGCTTCCAACTAGAAACGAGAAATAAAACTACGTTGTGGGCATGAAGAGGATAACTTTGCATAATATCGGAGAGCTAAAATATAAAAGTAGCTGCTGTTATCATAAAGTTAGACTATATTACTAAATATTATAAATAGCGAGTGTGGAATAATGATGGATCGGTGTGCGGAATTATCCTAGGCAATTGTTAACAAGACTGGTAATCACTATTGCAATTTCATATGAGAGAGAGGCATAAGTAACATACTTTCTCTTCTTGGATCATATGCACTTATGATTGGAACTTTAACAAGCATCCACAACTACTAAATATCATTAAGGTAAAACCCAACCATAGCATTAACATATCAAGTCCCCTTCATCTCATATGCAACAACCCCCTTACTCGGGTTTATGCTTCTGTCACTCAAGCAACCCATTATAAGCGAATCATGAACGTATTGCAACACCCTACGGTGGGAATCCCTCACGCTTGCGCGACATGGAGGACACAATAGGACAGCAACACAATAAAAACATACAACTCATACCAATCTAGATCATCAATCAACCCAAAGACAAAGGATATCTCCTCAAAACATCATAGGATGGCAACACATCATTGGATCATAATATGTGGCATAAAGCACCATGTTCAAGTAGGGATTACAGCGGGGTGCGGGAGAGTGGACCGCATAAAAGAGATGAGGATGGTGATGTTGATGAAGATGATCATCGTGGCGATGATTCCCCTCCCGATGGCACTCTGGTGCCACTGAGAGAGAGGAGGAGAGGTTCTCCCCCTTGTGCTTCCTCCTCCATGGCCTCCCCCTGAATGGGGAGAGGTTCTCCCTCTGGTCATTGGCCTCCATGGCGATGATGGACCCTCTGGGTTCCTCCCCCATGGCCTCCGGTGATGATGGCCCCCTCCAGCAGGGTGCCAGAGAGGGCCTAGATTGATTTCACATGCCTACAGAGGCTTGCGGCGGCGGAACTTCCGATATCTCTTCTGTTCTAGGGTTTTCTTGATTTATAGGAGGAGTTGGCGTTGATTTCACGTCAAGGGGGCCCACAGGGAGTCCATGAGGCAGGGGGGTGCTGAGGGAGTCCTGGATTAGGGGGTCCTCGGACAGCTGGACTATGTACTTATGTCGGACTGTTGGACTATGAAGATACAAGATTGAAGACTTCGTCATGTGTCCGGGTGAGACTCTCCTTTGCGTGGAAGGCAAGATTGGCAATTCGGGTATGTAGATCTCCTTCTCTGTAACCGACTCTGTGCAACCCTAGCCTCCTCAGATGTCTATATAAACCGGAGGGTTTAGTCCGTAGGACGACAACAATCATAATCATAGGCTAGCTTCTAGGGTCTAGCCTCTACGATTTCGTGGTTGATCAACTCTTGTAATACTCATATCATCAAGATCAATCAAGCAGGAAGTAGGGTATAACATCCATCCAGAGGGCCCGAACCTGGGTAAACATTGTGTCCCCCGCCTCTTGTTACCATTAGCCTTAGACGCACAGTTCGGGACCCCCTACCCGAGATCCGCCGGTTTTGACACCGACATTGGTGCTTTCATTGAAAGTTCCACTGTGCCGTCACGGTAAGGCTTGATGGCTCGCCTTGTTGTCAAGGACAACATCACCTCTGGGGGAGCCCTGGTTGTAGGCCAAACTCTCTGACTAGACGGCTTCGTCATGACCGCCCGTTCGGCCGCTGCTCCGACGATGACTTCTCAGGTCATCAAAAACAGCCTCCGCGTCAGCTCGGAATTCACCGAGCAGATGGATCCAATGGAGCTCTCCTGCCTGAAAGAGCTCTTGGATCGCATCGCCGCCCTAGGAGTCGCTACAGACTATGATCGGATGGGGCTGAAACCCGACCAAAAGGAGATTAACTCTCCGCCGGTCACGCATCAGATAGCGATGGTGGAGGAGCAATGCAGCGATTCTTCCTATATTTTGAGGACGAACTATGTCCGGATTCCCAATCTCTCCGAGCCGGATATCCGTCTACCGGAGGACATGGCCCAAGCTCCGAGCCCAGAATTGGACAGCGGGCCAGAAAAATTGGGCAACATCCCGGAGCCCGAACTGCCAAGCTCGGAAGCTCCTCTGCCCCTGGGTCTTAGATCGGGTCAGGGTTTGGACTTAAATCTACCCACCCACCCTGATACAAGTGATCTTTCCCACAATAGAAAAGAGCCCCAAGAGACAGTTGATGACCCACAAGTATAGGGGATCTATCGTAGTCCTTTCGATAAGTAAGAGTGTCGAACCCAACGAGGAGCAGAAGGAAATGATAAGCGGTTTTCAGCAAGGTATTCTCTGCAAATACTGAAGTAAGTGGTAACAGATAGTTTTGTGATAAGATAAATTGTAACGAGCAACAAGTAACAAAAGTAAATAAAGTGCATTAAGGTGGCCCAATCCTTTTTGTAGCAAAGGACAAGCCTGGACAAACTCTTACAATAGGAAAAGTGCTCCCGAGGACACATGGGAATATCGTCAAGCTAGTTTTCATCACGCTCATATGATTCGCGTTCGGTACTTTGATAATTTGATATGTGGGTGGACCGGTGCTTGTGTACTGCCCTTACTTGGACAAGCATCCCACTTATGATTAACCTCTATTGCAAGCATCCGCAACTACAACAAAAGTATTAAGGTAAACCTGACCATAGCATGAAACATATGGATCCAAATCAGCCCCTTACGAAGCAACGCATAAACTAGGGTTTAAGCTTCCGTCACTCTAGCAACCCATCATCTACTTATTACTTCCCAATGCCTTCCTCTAGGCCCAAATAATGGTGAAGTGTTATGTAGTCGACGTTCACATAACACCACTAGAGGCTAGACAACATACATCTCATCAAAATATCGAACGAATACCAAATTCACATGACTACTAATAGCAAGACTTCTCCCTTGTCCTCAGGAACAAACGTAACTACTCACAAAGCATACTCATCTTCATAATCAGTTCTGGGGAACATTGCATAAAATAAAAAAATTCCTACGTTCACCAAGATCAATCTATGAGTTCATCTAGCAACGAGAGAGAGGGGTGCATCTACATACCCTAGTAGATCACGAGCGGAAGCATTCAAGGGAACGGGGTTGAGGGAGTCGTACTCGTCGTGATCCAAATCACCGGAGATCCTAGTGCCGAGCGGACGGCACCTCCGCGTTCAACACACGTACGGTCAGCGTGACGTATCCTCCTTGTTGATCAAGCAAGGGGGAAGGAGAGGTTCCATCTCCTGTAAAAGTATTAGCCAGCAGTTTTTCCATGATACCCGAAGGAAATTCAAAAGGAGTTTCATTTTCAATAGGTTCAGTAGGTTGAGGGGCAACTCTTTGCTCTACTGGAAGGGGTGAAGATACCCCGAACAAGCCCCTCATAGAATTACTTTCCATAGTAACAAGTGATAGAAAATTTCAGCACACTATATAAATTTTTCCTTACCAAATTCCACCTACCAAAGGCGCTACACTCCCCGGCAACGGCGCCAGAAAAGAGTCTTGATGACCCACAAGTATAGGGGATCTATCGTAGTCCTTTCGATAAGTAAGAGTGTCGAACCCAACGAGGAGCAGAAGGAAATAATAAGCGGTTTTCAGCAAGGTATTCTCTGCAAGTACTGAAATAAGTGGTAACAGATAGTTTTGTAATAAGATAAATTGTAACGAGCAACAAGTAACAAAAGTAAATAAACTGCAGCAAGGTGGCCCAATCCTTTTTGTAGCAAAGGACAAGCCTGGATAAACTCTTATAATAGGAAAAGCACTCCCGAGGACACATGGGAATATTGTCAAGCTAGTTTTCATCACGCTCATATGATTCGTGTTCGGTACTTTGATAATTTGATATGTGGGTGGACCGGTGCTTGGGTACTGTCCTTACTTGGACAAGCATCCCACTTATGATTAACCTCTATTGCAAGCATCCGCAACTACAACAAAAGTATTAAGGTAAACCTGACCATAGCATGAAACATATGGATCCAAATCAGCCCCTTACGAAGCAACACATAAACTAGGGTTTAAGCTTATGTCACTCTAGCAACCCATCATCTACTTATTACTTCCCAATGCCTTCCTCTAGGCCCAAATAATGCTGAAGTGTTATGTAGTCGATGTTCACATAACACCACTAGAGGCTAGACAAAATACATCTCATCAAAATATCGAACGAATACCAAATTCACATGAATACTAATAGCAAGACTTCTCCCTTGTCCTCAGGAACAAACGTAACTACTCACAAAGCATATTCATGTTCATAATCAGAGGGGTAATAATGTGCATAAAGGATCTGAACATATGATCTTCCACCAAATAAACCAACTAGCATCAACTACAAGGAGTAATCAACACTACCAGCAACCTACTAGCACCAATCCCGGACTTCGAGACAAGCATTGGATACAAGAGATGAACTAGGGTGTGGAGATGAGATGGTGCTGGTGAAGATGTTGATGGAGATTGCCCTCTCCCGATGAGAGGAGCGTTGGTGATGACGATGGTGATGATTTCCCCCTCCCGGAGGGAAGTGTCCCGGCAAAACAGCTCCGCCGGAGCCCTAGATTGGTTCCGCCAAGGTTCCGCCTCGTGGCGACGGAGTCTCGTCCCGAAAAGTTCCTTCTGATTTTTTTCTCATCGAAAGACTTCATATAGGAGAAGATGGGCGTCGGAGAGCCACCAGGGGGCCCATGAGGTTGGGGGGCGCGCCCAGGGGGGAGGGGCGCGCCCCCCACCCTCGTGAGCAGGGTGTGGGCCCCCTGGCCTTCATCTTTGGCGACGATTTTTCTTTATTTATTTTAAGGTATTCCGTGGAGTTTCAGGACTTTTGGAGTTGCGCAGAATAGTCCTTCAATATTTGCTCCTTTTCCAGCCCAGAATACCGGCTGCTGGCATTCTCCCTCTTCATGTAAACCTTATAAAATAAGAGAGAATAGCCATACGTATCATGACATAACGTGAAATAACAGCCCATAATGCGATAAATATCAATATAAAAGCATGATGCAAAATGGACGTATCAAGTCCCCCAAGCTTAGACCTCGCTTGTCCTCAAGCGAAAAGCCGATAACAATAAATATGTCCTCATGTTTAGAGGTAGAGGCGTCGATAAAAAATAAAATACGGACATGAAGGCATCATGATCATTTCATAACAGCAACATAAATAGATTTTGCCATATGATTACTCATGTTCAAGTAGTGATCTATTCACAAAGCCAAAGCATGAATCAGAAAGATTATTGGGCACTAACAATTATAATCTCAGTCATTGAAGCAATTGCAATTTATCATAACATCGGAAAGAGTCTATGTCAGAGCTTAAAAGCAAGTCCACATACTCAACTATCATTTAGTCCTTCATAATTGCTAGCACTCACGCGATACTTGTGGTTACGGAGTTTTAATCGGACACAGAGAAAGATAGGGGCTTATAGTTTTTCCCCGCAACCTTTTACCTCAAGGGTAATGTCAACAATAACAATTCATGCTCCCCCACATCAAATTAGATATGTATATCATACTCTTTCCAACATGCTGAGCTTGCCAAAGTATAAAATGAAAAAGGAATGGTGAGGATCACCGTGACTCTTGTAAGGTAGAGGATACTAATAAAAGATAGGCCCTTCGCAGAGGGAAGCAGAGGTTGTCATGCGCGTTTAGGGTTGATGCACAAAATCTTAATGCAAAAGAACGTCACTTTATATTGCCCCTTGTATATGAACCTTTATTATGCAGACCGTCGCTTTTATTGCATCCACAACAAGTTCGTACAAAGCTTATTTCTCTACATTAATAAGTCATGCATATTTAGAGAGCAATTTTTATTGCTTGCACCGATGACAACTTACTTGAAGGATCTTACTCAATCCACAGGTAGATATGGTGGACTCTCATGGCAAAACTGGTTTAAGGGTGTTTGGAAGCACAAGTAGTATTTCTACTTGGTGCTAAGAATTTGGCTAGCATGAGGGGGAAAGGCAAGCTCAACACGGTAGAGGATCCATGAAAACATACTTTATCTCGAATGTAAGAAAACATAAGTCATTATGTTGTCTTCCTTGTCCAACCTCAACTCTTTAGCAAGTCATATTTTAATGAGTGCCCCCAACCATAAAATATGTCAATGATAATATATCTATATGTGAAACCTCTCTTTCCTTATTACTTCCTATTAATTGCAACGATGACCAAAGCTATATTTTCCAACTCCCAACAACTTTTAATCATCATACTCTTTTTATGTGAAGTCATTACTTTCAATAAGATCAATATGAGCTCTATGTTTCTTTTTATTCTCTTCTTTTATTCACTCAAGATCATGGCAAAGTAATCAAGCCCTTGACTCAACACTAATCTTTATTATATATAGCTCACGGACTCGATTGCATAGAGGGATCATAAAGTAAAACTTCAAAACTAAATCATGCCATGACTTTATTCTACTATATCAAGATACTACTACAAGGATCGAACTAAGAAAAACGGTAAAATAGGAGTTGTGATGGTGATACGATACCGGGGCACCTCCCCCAAGCTTGGCAGTTGCCGAGGGGAGTGCCCATACGCATGTGATTATGTCTCCTTTTTTTTGTTGGCGGTGGAGGTGTTGTTGATGATGCAAGCTTGTCATCCACCTTCCATGGCATAGGCTCATCCTCATAGAAGGATGATCGAGTCTCCGGAATCCTCAAATCTGCAATGGAAACAGCTCGAAACGAAAACAGAGGATATTTGCGTGATACGGTCGTCAAAACCTTCGGGAGAATATATAATGAATTTTTACAGACCAAAATACGTATCGTGCAAGAAAACGGAGTCCGGAGGGCACACGAGGTGCTCACGAGGTAGGGGGCGCGCCCATGGGGAGGGGGCGCGCCCTCCACCCTCGTGGAGGCCTCGTGTCCTCCCGGGACTGCTACTTATTTTTCTATTTTTATAAATATTCCAAAACGGAGAAATATTGCCTTAGAATTTGTTTTGGAGTCGGTTTACTTACCGTAACACATACCTATTCCTTTTCGGAGTCTGGAACATTCTAGAAAGTGTCCCTTATGTATTCCTCCGGGGTTACGGTTTCAATAATATTAGTTTCAACATTTATAGGATTACCTGAGATATAGTGTTTGATCCTTTGACCGTTTACCACCTCCGGATTTGTGCCTGCGAAGTTGTTGATTTTTATGGCACCGGAACGATAGACCTCCTCGATAACGTAGGGACCTTCCCATTTAGAGAGAAGTTTTCCTGCAAAAAATCTTAAACAGGAGTTGTATAGTAATACATAATCACCTACATTAAACTCACGCTTTTGTATCCTTTTATCATGCCATCTTTCAGCTTTTTCCTTAAAAAACTTGGCATTTTCATAGGCTTTGGTTCTCCATTCATCAACTGAGCTAATATCAAATAACCTCTTCTCACCGGCAAGTTTGAAATCATAGTTGAGCTCTTTAATAGCCCAATATGCCTTATGTTCTAGTTCGAGAGGTAAGTGAAATGCTTTTCCATAAACCATCTTATACAGAGACATACCCATAGGATTCTTATATGCAGTTCTATAGGCCCATAATGCATCATCAAGTTTCTTGGACCAATTCTTTCTAGACCTATTAACAGTCTTTTGCAAAATTAATTTGAGCTCTCTATTGCTCAATTCTACTTGACCACTAGACTATGGGTGATAAGGAGATGCAATTCTATGATTCACGTCATATTTAGCAAGCATTTTACGGAAAGCACCATGAATAAAATGTGAACCACCATCAGTCATTAAATATCTAGGGACTCCAAACCTCGGAAAAATAACTTCCTTAAGCATTTTAATAGAAGTGTTATGATCAGCACTACTAGTTGGAATAGCTTCTACCCACTTAGTAACGTAATCAACAGCAACTAAGATATGTGTGTATCCATTAGAGGCAGGAAAAGGTCCCATATAATCAAAGCCCCAAACATCAAATGGTTCGATAACAAGTGAATAATTCATAGGCATTTCTTGACATCTACTAATATTACCAATTCTTTGACATTCATCACAAGATAAAACAAACTTACGGGCATCCTTGAACAGAGTAGGCCAATAAAAACCAGATTGCAATACCTTATGTGCAGTTCTATCTCCAGCGTGGTGTCCTCCATAAGCTTCGGAGTGACACTTGCGTAGGATCTGTTCCTGTTCATGCTCAGGCACACAACGTCTAATAACACCATCTACTCCTTCTTTATAAAGATGTGGGTCATCCCAAAAGTAATGTCGCAAATCATAAAAGAACTTTTTCTTTTTATGGTATGTGAAGCTAGGTGGTACAAATTTAGCAACAATATAATTAGCATAATCAACATACCATGGAGTGCTACGAGAAGTGCTTACAACATTTAATTGTTCATCAGGAAAGCTATCATCAATAGGTAATGGGTCATCAAGAACATTCTCTAACCTAGATAAGTTGTCTGCAACGGGGTTCTCAGCTCCTTTCTATCAACAATATGCAAATCAAATTCTTGCAGCAAGAGAACCCATCTAATAAGTCTAGGTTTAGCATCTTTCTTTTCCATAAGATATTTAATAGCAGCATGATCGGTGTGAATAGTTACTTTAGAATCAACAATATAGGGTCTGAATTTATCACAAGCAAATACAACTGCTAAAAGTTCCTTTTCGGTAGTAGCATAATTTCTTTGAGCACTGTCTAGAGTCTTACTAGCATAATGGATAACATTTAATTTCTTATCAACTCTTTGCCTAGAACAGCACCTACAGCATAATCACTAGCATCACACTTAATTTCAAAGGGTAAATTCCAATCAGGTGGCTGAACAATAGGTGCAGAGACTAATGCTTTCTTAAGTATTTCAAATGCTTCTACACAATCATCATCAAAGACAAATGGTACATCTTTTTGTAACAAATTAGTCAGAGGCCGAGAAATTTTTGAGAAGTCCTTAATGAACCTCCTATAAAACCCGGCGTGACCAAGGAAACTTCTTATACCTTTGATGTCCTTGGGACATGGCATCTTTTCAATAGCATCAACCTTGGATTTATCAACTTCAATACCTCTTTCAGAAACTTTGTGTCCCAAAACAATACCTTTATTAACCATAAAGTGGCACTTTTCCCAATTCAAGACAAGATTAGTTTCTTCACATCTTTGCAAAACTCGATCAAGATTGCTCAAGCAATCATCGAAAGAGGAACCATAGACGGAAAAATCGTCCATGAAAACCTCACAAATCTTTTCACAAAATTCAGAGAATATAGCCATCATGCATCTTTGAAAGGTAGCAGGTGCATTACATAAACCAAAAGGCATATGTCTATAAGCAAAAGTACCAAAAGGGCATGTAAAAGTAGTCTTTGATTGATCTTTAGCCGACACAGGTATTTGAGAGAAACCAGAATAACCATCTAGAAAGCAATAATGTGTATGTTTGCATAATCTTTCTAGCATTTGGTCAATAAAAGGTAAGGGGTAATGATCTTTCTTAGTAGCTTTATTTAATTTGCGGAAATCAATTACCATCCTATAACCTGTGATAATTCTTTGCAGAATTAATTCATCTTTATAATTAGGGACAACAGTAATACCTCCCTTCTTAGGGACACAATGGACAGGACTTACCCACTGACTATCAGCAACGGGATAAATTATACCTGCCTCCAGAAGCTTAAGTATTTCCTTTCTTACCACTTCTTTCATTTTAGGATTCAAACGCCATTGAGGATCACAAACTGGTTTGGCATCCGCTTCCAAATTTATTTTATGCTAACATAGAGTGGGACTAATGCCCTTAAGATCATCAAGAGTATATCCAATAGCGGCACGGTGCTTCTTCAGAGTTTTCAATAATCTTTCTTCTTCATGCTCTGAAAGGTTAGCACTAATAATAACAGGATATATTTTCTTTTCATCAAGATAAGCATACTTAAGTTTATTAGGCAATGGTTTAAGCTCAAACACGGGATCACCCTTGGGTGGAGGAGGATCCCCTAGGATTTCAACAGGCAAATTGTGTTTCAGAATAGGTTCATGTTTAAAGAACACTTCATCTACTTCCCTTCTTTCATTCATGAACATATCATTTTCATGGTCTAGCAAATAATGTTCCAAAGGATCACTGGGAGGTACGGCAATAGAAGCAAGACCAATAATTTCATCCTTACTAGGCAATTCTTCCTCACGATGTTGTTTACTAAATTTAGAGAAATTAAACTCATGAACCATATCATCCAAGCCAACAGTAACAACTTTTTTTGTGGTCTATCGTAGCATTAACAGTATTCAAGAATGGTCTACCAAATATAATGGGACAAAAGCTATCTTGCGGAGAAGTAAGAACAAGAAAATCAGCAGGATATTTAGTTTTCCCACACAAGACTTCAACATCTCTAACAATCCAAATTCGTGAAATAGTATCTCTATTGGCAAGTTTAATTGTGACATCAACCCTTCTAATTCAGCAGGTGCAATTTCATTCTTAATTTCTTCGTATAAAGTATGTGGTATAACACTAGCACTCGCACTCATATCACAAAGCCATGGTAACAATGATCTCCTATTTTAACAGAAATAACAGGCATGCCTACCACAGGTCTATGTTTATCTTTAGCATAGGGTTTAGCAATTCTAGCAGTTTCACCTTCGAACTGAATAACATGCCCATCAATATTATCAGACAAGAGATCTTTAACAATTGCAATATTGGGTTCTACTTTAACTTGCTCAGGAGGTACATAAGTTCTGATATTGCTTTTACGAACAACAGTTGAAGCTTTAGCATGATCCTTTACTCTAACAGGGAAAGGTGGTTTCTCAACATAAGAGGTGGGAACAATAGGATCATTATAAGTGATAGTCTTTTCTTCAACTTTAATAGGTGCAGCTACTTTTACTTCTATGAGAGGATGATATTTAAACCACTTCTCCTTAGGGAGATCAACATAAGTAGCAAAAGATTCACAGAAAGAAGCTACTATCTCAGAGTCAAGTCCATATTTAGTGCTAAACTTATGGAAAATATCGGTATCCATAAAAGATTTAACACAATCAAACTTAGGTGTCATACCTGACTCCTTACCTTCGTCGAGGTCCCAATCTTTAGAGTTGTGTTTAATTCTATCCAATAAATTCCATCTGAATTCAATAGTCTTCATCATAAAAGAGCCATCACAAGAAGTATCGAGCATGGTGCGATTGTTATCAGAAAGCCGAGCATAAAAATTCTGAAGAATTGTTTCTCTTGAGAGGTCATGATTGGGGCATGAATATAACATTGATTTAAGCCTCCCCCAATCTTGAGCGATGCTTTCTCCTTCGCGAGGCCAAAAATTACACATATAATTGCGATCACGATGAACAAGATGCATAGGGTAATACTTTTGATGAAATTCCAATTTCACTCTTTTATAGTTCCATGATCTCGTATCACATAGCCTATACCATGTCAATGAGTCTTCCTTCAAAGATAAAGGAAAAGCCTTCTTCTTAACAACATCTTCGGGTATACCCGCAAGCTTAAATAGTCCACAAATATCATCCACATAGCAAAGATGCTCGTCAGGATGCTTTGTTCCATCTCCTGTAAAAGTATTAGCCAGCAGTTTTTCCATGATACCCGAAGGAAATTCAAAAGGAGTTTCATTTTCAATAGGTTCAGTAGGTTGAGGGGCAACTCTTTGCTCTACTGGAAGGGGTGAACATACCCCGAACAAGCCCCTCATAGAATTAGTTTCCATAGTAACAAGTGATAGAAAATTTCAGCACACTATATAAATTTTTCCTTACCAAATTCCACCTACCAAAGGCGCTACACTCCCCGGCAACGGAGCCAAAAAAGAGTCTTGATGACCCACAAGTATAGGGGATCTATCGTAGTCCTTTCGATAAGTAAGAGTATCGAACCCAACGAGGAGCAGAAGGAAATAATAAGCGGTTTTCAGCAAGGTATTCTCTGCAAGTACTGAAATAAGTGGTAACAGATAGTTTTGTAATAAGATAAATTGTAACGAGAAACAAGTAACAAAAGTAAATAAACTGCAGCAAGGTGGCCCAATCCTTTTTGTAGCAAAGGACAAGCCTGGATAAACTCTTATAATAGGAAAAGCGCTCCCGAGGACACATGGAAATATTGTCAAGCTAGTTTTCATCACGCTCATATGATTCGCGTTCGGTACTTTGATAATTTGATATGTGGGTGGACCAGTGCTTGGGTACTGTCCTTACTTGGACAAGAATCCCACTTATGATTAACCTCTGTTGCAAGCATCCGCAACTACAACAAAAGTATTAAGGTAAACCTGACCATAGCATGAAACATATGGATCCAAATCAGCCCCTTACGAAGCAACGCATAAACTAGGGTTTAAGCTTCCATCACTCTAGCAACCCATCATCTACTTATTACTTCCCAATGCCTTCCTCTAGGCCCAAATAATGGTGAAGTGTTATGTAGTCGACGTTCACATAACACCACTAGAGGCTAGACAACATACATCTCATCAAAATATCGAACGAATACCAAATTCACATGACTACTAATAGCAAGACTTCTCCCTTGTACTCAGGAACAAACGTAACTACTCACAAAGCATATTCATCTTCATAATAAGTTCTGGGGAACATTGCATAAAATAAAAAAATTCCTACGTTCACCAAGATCAATCTATGAGTTCATCTAGCAACGAGAGAGAGGGGTGCATCTACATACCCTTGTAGATCACGAGCGGAAGCATTCAAGGGAACGGGGTTGAGGGAGTCGTACTCGTCGTGATCCAAATCACCGGAGATCCTAGTGCCGAGCGGACGGCACCTCCGCGTTCAACAAACGTACGGTCAGCGTGACGTATCCTCCATGTTGATCAAGCAAGGGGGAAGGAGAGGTTGATGAAGATCCAGCAGCACGACGGCGTGGTGGTGGATGCAGAAGGGATCCCGGCAGGGCTTCGCCAAGCGTCTGCGGGAGGAAGAGGTGTAGCAAGGGGGGAAGGGAGGCGCCAGATGCAAGGTTGTGGCTGCCCTCCCTCTCCCCTCTATATATAGGGTCCCTAGGGGGGGTGCCGGCCCTAGGAGATGGGATCTCCTAGGAGGGGCGGCGGCCAGGGGGGTGCCTTCCCCCCCAAGGCAAGTGGAGGCGCCCCCTCCCCTAGGGTTCCAAACCCTAGGCGCAGGGGGGCCAGGGGGGCGCACCAGCCCACCAGGGGCGGGTTCCCCTCCCACTTCAGCCCTTGGGGCCCTCCGGGATGGGTGGCCCCACCCGGTGGACCCCCGGGACCCTTCCGGTGGTCCAGGTACAATACCAGTGACCCCCGAAAATTTCCCGATGGCCGAAACTCGACTTCCCATATATAATTCTTTACCTCCGGACCATTCCAGAACTCCTCATGACGTCCGGGATCTCATCCGGGACTCCGAACAACTTTCGGTTTGCTGCATACTAATATCTCTACAACCCTAGCGTCACCGAACCTTAAGTGTGTAGACCCTACGGGTTCGGGAGACACGTAGACATGACCGAGACGACTCTCCGGTCAATAACCAACAGCGGGATCTAGATACCCATGTTGGCTCCCACATGCTCCTCGATGATCTCATCGGATGAACCACGATGTGGAGGATTCAAGCAACCCCGTATACAATTCCCTTTGTCAATCGGTATGTTACTTGCCCGAGATTCGATCGTCGGTATCCCAATACCTCGTTCAATCTCGTTACCGGCAAGTCACTTTACTCGTACCATAATTCATGATCCCATGACCAGACACTTGGTCACTTTGAGCTCATTATGATGATGCATTACCGAGTGGGCCCAGAGATACCTCTCCGTCATACGGAGTGACAAATCCCAGTCTCGATCCGTGTCAACCCAACAGACACTTTCGGAGATACCCGTAGTATACCTTTATAGTCACCCAGTTACGTTGTGACGTTTGGTACACCCAAAGCACTCCTACGGTATCCGGGAGTTACACGATCTCATGGTCTAAGGAAAAGATACTTGACATTGGAAAAGCTCTAGCAAACGAACTACACGGTCTTGTGCTATGCTTAGGATTGGGTCTTGTCCATCACATCATGCTCCTAATGATGTGATCTCGTTATCAATGACATCCAATGTCCATAGTCAGGAAACCATGACTATCTGTTGATCAACGAGCTAGTCAACTAGAGGCTCACTAGGGACATATTGTGGTCTATGTATTCACACGTGTATTACGATTTCCGGATAACACAATTATAGCATGAATAAAAGACAATTATCATTAACAAGGAAATATAATAATAATCCTTTTATTATTGCCTCTAGGGCATATTTCCAACCGTCTCCCACTTGCACTAGAGTCAATAATCTAGTTACATTGTGATGAATCGAACACCCATAGACTTCTGGTGTTGATCATGTTTTGCTCGCCGAAGAGGTTTAGTCAATGGATCTGTGACATTCAGATCCGTATGTACTTTGCAAATATCTATGTCTCCATCTTGAACATTTTCACGGATGGAGTTGAAACGACGCTTGATGTGCCTTGTCTTCTTGTGAAACCTGGGCTCCTTGACAAGGGCAATAGCTCCAGTGTTGTCACAGAAGAGAGTGATCGGCCCCGACACATTGGGTATGACTCCTAGGTCGGTGATGAATTCCTTCATCCATATTGCTTCATGTGCTGCCTCCGAGGCTGCCATGTACTCCGCTTCACATGTAGATCCCACCACGACGCTCTGCTTGCAACTGCACCAGCTTACTGCTCCATGATTCAACATATACACGTATCCGGTTTGTGACTAAGAGTCATCCAGATCTGTGTCGAAGCTAGCATCAACGTAACCCTTTACGACGAGCTCTTCGTCACCTCCATAAACGAGAAACATGTCCTTTGTCCTTTTCAGGTACTTCAGGATATTCTTGACCGCTGTCCAGTGTTCCTTGCTGGGATTACTTTGGTACCTTCCTACCAAACTTACGGCAAGGTTTACATCAGGTCTGGTACACAGCATGGCATACATAATAGATCCTATGGCCGAGGCATAGGGGATGACACTCATCTCTTCTTTATCTTCTGCCGTGGTCGGGCGAGCCGAGCTCAATCTCACACCTTGCAATACAGGCAAGAACCCTTTCTTGGACTGATCCATATTGAACTTCTTTAATATCTTATCAAGGTATGTGATTTGTGAAAGACCTATGAGGCATCTCGATCTATCCCTATAGATCTTGATGCCTAATATGTAAGCAGCTTCTCCAAGGTCCTTCATTGAAAAACACTTATTCAAGTAGGCCTTAATGCTGTCCAAGAGTTCTATATCATTTCCCATCAAAAGTATGTCATCTACATATAATATGAGAAATGCTACAGAGCTCCCACTCACTTTCTTGTAAACGCAGGCTTCTCCATAAGACTGCATAAACCAAACGCTTTGATCATTTCATCAAAGCGAATGTTCCAACTCCGAGATACTTGCACCAGCCCATAAATGGATCGCTGGAGCTTGCATACCTTGTTAGCATTCTTAGGATCGACAAAACCTTCTGGCTGCATCATATACAGTTCTTCTTTAAGATAGCAGTTAAGGAATGCCCTTTTGACGTCCATCTGCCATATCTCATAATCATAGTATGCGGCAATTGCTAACATGATTCGGATGGACTTCAGCTTCGCAACGGGAGAGAAAGTCTCATCATAGTCAACCCCTTGAACTTGCCGATAACCCTTAGCGACAAGTCGAGCTTTATAGATGGTAACATTACCATCCGCGTCCGTCTTCTTCTTAAAGATCCATTTGTTTTCTATCTCTCGCCGATCATCGGGCAAGTCTGTCAAAGTCCATACTTTGTTTTCATACATGGATTCTATCTCGGATTGCATGGCTTCAAGCCATTTGTTGGAATCTGGGCCCGCTATCGCTTTTTCATAGTTCAAAGGTTCACCGTTGTCTAACAACATGATTTCCAGGACAGGGTTGCCATACCACTCTGGTGTGGAACTTGTCCTTGTGGACCTACGAAGTTCAGTAGCAACTTGATCCGAAGTACCTTGATCATCATCATTAATTTCCTCTCCAGTCGGTGTAGGCACCACAGGAACATTTTCCTGAGCTGCACTACTTTTCGGTTCAAGAGGTAGTACTTTATCGAGTTCTACTTTCCTCCCACTTACTCCTTTCGAGAGAAACTCTTTTTCCAGAAAGGATCCGTTCTTGGCAACAAAGATCTTGCCTTCGGATCTAAGGTAGAAGGTATACCCAATGGTTTCCTTAGGGTATCCTATGAAGACGCAGTTTTCCGACTTGGGTTCGAGCTTTTCAGGTTGAAGTTTCTTGACATAAGCATCGCATCCCCAAACTTTTGGAAATGACAGCTTATGTTTCTTCCCAAACCATAATTCATACGGTGTCGTCTCAACGGATTTAGATGGAGCCCTATTTAAAGTGAATGTAGCTGTCTCTAGAGCGTATCCCCAACATGATAGCGGTAAATCGGTAAGAGACATCATAGATCGCACCATATCCAATAGAGTGCGATTACGACTTTTGGACACACCATTACGCTGACGTGTTCCAGGCGGCGTGAGTTGTGAAACGATTCCACATTTCCTTAAGTGCATACCAAATTCGTGACTTAAATATTCTCCCCCATGATCTGATCGTAGGAACTTTATCTTTCGGTCACGTTGATTCTCTACCTCATTCTGAAATTCCTTGAACTTTTCAAAGGTCTCAGACAAGTGTTTCATCAAGTAGACATACCCATATCTACTCAAGTCGTCAGTGAGAGTGAGAACATAACGATATCCTCCGCGAGCCTCAACGCTCATTGGACCGCACACATCAGTATGTATGATTTCCAATAAGTTGGTTGCTCGCTCCATTGTTCCGGAGAACGGAGTCTTGGTCATTTTGCCCATGAGGCATGGTTCGCATGTGTCAAATGATTCATAATCGAGAGAATATAAAAGTCCATCAGCATGGAGCTTCTTCATGCGCTTGACACCAATGTGACCAAGGCGGCAGTGCCACAAGTATGTGGGACTATCGTTATCAACTTTACATCTTTTGGTATTCACACTATGAATATGTGTAACATCACGTTCGAGATTCATTAAGAATAAACCATTGACCATCGGGGCATGACCATAAAACATATCTCTCATGTAAATAGAACAACCATTATTCTCGGATTTAAATGAGTAGCCATCTCGTATTAAATGAGATCCAGATACAATGTTCATGCTCAAACTTGGCACTAAATAACAACTATTGACGTTTAAACTAATACCGTAGGTAAATGTAGAGGTAGCGTGCCGACGGCGATCACATCGACCTTGGAACCATTCCCGACGCGCATCGTCACCTCGTCCTTCGCCAATCTCTGTTTATTCTGCAGCTCCTGCTTTGAGTTACAAATATGAGCAACGACACCGGTATCAAATACCTAGGAGCTACTACGAGCACTGGTAAGGTACACATCAATTACATGTATATCACATATACCTTTAGTGTCGCCGGCCTTCTTGTCCGCTAAGTACCTGGGGCAGTCCGCTTCAAGTGACCCTTCTCTTTGTAATAAAAGCACTCAGTTTCATGCTTAGGTCCATTCTTTGACTTCTTCCCGGCAACTGGCTTACTGGGCGCGGCAACATCCTTGCCGTCCTTCTTGAAGTTCTTCTTACCCTTGCCTTTCTTGAACTTGCTGGTTTTATTGACCATCAACACTTGATGTTCCTTTTTGATTTCTACCTCTGCTGACTTCAGCATTGGAAATACTTCAGGAATAGTTTTCACCATCCCCTGCATATTGTAGTTCATCACAAAGCTCTTGTAGCTCGGTGGGAGCGACTGAAGGATTCTGTCAATGACCACCTCATCCAGGAGGTTAATGTCCAGCTGGGACAGGCGGTTGTGCAAGCCAGACATTTTGAGTATGTGCTCACTGACAGAACTATTTTCCTCCATCTTACAACTATAGAACTTGTCGGAGACTTCATATCTCTCGACCCGGGCGTGAGCTTGGAAAACCATTTTCAGCTCCTCGAACATGTCATATGTTCTGCGTTGCTCAAAACGCTTTTGGAGCCCCGGTTCTAAGCTGTAAAGCATGCCGCACTGAACGAGGGAGTAATCATCAGCACGTGACTGCCAAGCATTCATAACGTCTTGGTTATCTGGGATGGGTGCTTCACCTAGCGGTCCTTCTAGGACATATGCTTTCTTGGCAGCTATGAGGATGATCCTTAGGTTTCGGACCCAGTCCGTATAGTTGCTGCCATCATCTTTCAGCTTGGTTTTCTCTAGGAACGCGTTGAAGTTCATGTTGACATGAGCGTTGGCCATTTGATCTACAAGACATTTTTGCAAAGATTTTAGACTAAGTTCATGATAATTAAGTTCATTTAATCAAATAATTTAATGAACTCCCACTTAGATCAGACATCCCTCTAGTCATCTAAGTGTTACATGATCCGAGTCGACTAGGCCGTGTCCAATCATCACGTGAGATGGACTAGTCATCATCGGTGAACATCTCCATGTTGATCGTATCTTTCATACGACTCATGTTCGACCTTTCGGTCTCTTGTGTTCCGGGGCCATGTCTATACATGCTAGGCTCATCAAGTTAACCTAAGTGTTTTGCATGTGTAAATCTGTCTTACACCCGTTGTATGTGAACGTTAGAATCTATCACACCCGATCATCACGTGGTGCTTCGAAACAACGAACTGTCGCAACGGCGCACAGTTAGGGGGAACACTTTCTTGAAATTATTATGAGGGATCATCTTATTTACTACCATCATTCTAAGTAAACAAGATGCAAAAACATGATAAACATCACATGCAATCAAATAGTAGTGACATGATATGGCCAATATCATATAGCTCCCTTGATCTCCATCTTCGGGGCTCCATGATCATCTTCGTCACCGGCATGACACCATGATCTCCATCATCATGATCTCCATCATCGTGTCTCCATGAAGTTGCTCACCAACTATTACTTCTACTACTATAGCTAACGATTTAACAATAAAGTAAAGTAATTACATGGTGTTAAATCATTGACACGCAGGTCATACAATAATTAAGACAACTCCTATGGCTCCTGCCGGTTGTCATACATCACAATATCATTCATCATTCATCACAACTTTTGGCCATATCACATCACAAAGCAATTGCTGCAAAAACAAGTTAGACGTCCTCTAATTGTTGTTGCATCTTTTAGTGGCTGCAATAGGGTTCTAGCAAGAACGTTTTCTTACCTACGAAAAAACCACAACGTGATTTGTCAACTTCTATTTACCCTTCATAAGGACCCTTTTCATCGAATCCGCTCCAACTAAAGTGGGAGAGACAGACACCCGCTAGCCACCTTATGCAACTAGTGCATGTCAGTCGGTGGAACCTGTCTCACGTAAGCGTACGTGTAAGGTCGGTCTGGGACGCTTCATCCCACAATACCGCTGAAGCAAAATAAGACTAGTAGTGGCAAAAAAGTTGACAACATCTACGCCCACAACCGATTTTGTGTTCTACTCGTGCAAAGAGAACTACGCATAGACCTAGCTCATGATGCCACTTTTGGGGAACGTTGCATAAAATAAAAAAATTCCTACATTCACCAAGATCAATCTATGAGTTCATCTAGCAACGAGAGAGAGAGGGGTGCATCTACATACCCTTGTAGATCGCGAGCGGAAGCGTTCAAGGGAACGGGGTTGAAGGAGTCGTACTCGTCGTGATCCAAATCACCGGAGATCCTAGCGCCGAACGGAAGGCACCTCCGCGTTCAACACACATACGGTCAGCGTGACGTCTCCTCCTTCTTGATCCAGCAAGGGGGAAGGAGAGGTTGATGAAGATCCAGTAGCACGACAGCGTGGTGGTGGATGCAGCAGGGATCCCGGCAGGACTTCGCCAAGCGTCTGCGGGAGGAAGAGGTGCGGCAAGGGGGGAAGGGAGGCGCCAGATGCAAGATTGCAGCTGCCCTCCCTCCCCCCCTCTATATATAGGGTCCCCAGGGGGGCACCGGCCCTAGGAGATGGGATCTCCTGGGGGGGCGGCTGCCAGGGGGGGTGCCTTGCCCCCCAAGGCAAGTGGAGGCGCCCCCTCCCTAGGGTTCCCAACCCTAGGCGCAGGGGGGCCAGGGGGGCGCACCATCCCACCAGGGGCTGGTTCCCCTCCCAATTCAGCCCTTGGGGCCCTCCGGGATGGGTAGCCCCACCCGGTGGACCCCCGGGACCCTTCCGGTGGTCCCGGTACAATACCGGTGACCCCCGAAACATTCCCGATGGCCGAAACTCGACTTCCCATATGTAATTCTTTACCTCCGGACCATTCCGGAACTCCTTGTGACGTCAGGGATCTCATCCAGGACTCCGAACAACTTTCAGTTTGCTGCATACTAATATCTCTACAACCCTAGCGTCACTGAACCTTAAGTGTGTAGACCCTACGGGTTCGGGAGACACGTAGACATGACCGAGAAGGCTCTCCGGTCAATAACCAACAGCGGGATCTGGATACCCATGTTGGCTCCCACATGCTCCTCGATGATCTCATCGGATGAACCATGATGTCGAGCATTCAAGCAACCCCGTATACAATTCCCTTTGTCAATCGGTATGTTACTTGCCCGAGATTCGATCGTCGGTATCCCAATACCTCGTTCAATCTCGTTACCGGCAATTCACTTTACTCGTACCATAATGCATGATCCCGTGACCAGACACTTGGTCACTTTGAGCTCATTATGATGATGCATTACCGAGTGGCCCCAGAGATACCTCTCCATCATACGGAGTGACAAATCCCAGTCTCGATCCGTGTCAACCCAACAGACACTTTCGGAGATATTCGTAGTATACCTTTATAGTCACCCAGTTACGTTGTGACGTTTGGTACACCCAAAGCACTCCTACGGTATCCGGGAGTTACATGGTCTCATGGTCTAAGGAAAAGATACTTGACATTGGAAAAGCTCTAGCAAACGAACTACATGATCTTGTGCTATGCTTACGATTGGGTCTTGTCCATCACATCATTCTCCTAATGATGTGATCTCGTTATCAATGGCATCCAATGTCCATAGTCAGGAAACCATGACTATCTGTTGATCAACGAGCTAGTCAACTAGAGGCTCACTAGGGACATATTGTGGTATATGTATTCACACGTGTATTACGATTTCCGGATAACACAATTATAGCATGAATAAAAGACAATTATCATTAACAAGGAAATATAATAATAATCCTTTTATTATTGCCTCTAGGGCATATTTTCAACAATCAGAGGGGTAATAATGTGCATAAAGGATCTGAATATATGATCTTCCACCAAATAAACCAACTAGCATCAACTACAAGGAGTAATCAAAAACTACTAGCAACCTACTAGCACCAATCCCGGACTTGGAGACAAGAATTGGATACAAGAGATGAACTAGGGTTTGGAGATGAGATGGTGCTAGTGAAGATGTTGATGGAGATTGCCCTCTCGCGTACCAAAAACACAGGTCTCCGCAAAGTCGTAAGACCATGTATGGGGGCTGATGCCTGCCCAGTGCCGGAAGGTCAAGGAAGTTGGTGAACTGATGACAAGTAAGCTGGCGACCGAAGCCCCGGTGAACGGCGGCCGTAGCTATAACGGTCCTAAGGTAGCGAAATTCTGAGAGGAGCGTTGGTGATGACGATGGTGATGATTTCCCCCTCCCGGAGGGAAGTGTCCCCGGCAAAACAGATCCGTCGGAGCCCTAGATTGGTTCCGCCAAGGTTCCGCCTCGTGGCGGCGGAGTCTCATCCCGAAAAGTTCCTTCTGATTTTTTTCTCATCGAAAGACTTCATATAGGAGAAGATGGGCGTCGGAGAGCCACCAGGGGGCCCACGAGGTAGGGGGGCGCGCCTAGGGGGGAGGGGCGCGCCCCCCACCCTCGTGAGCAGGGTGTGGGCCCCCTGGCCTTCATCTTTGGCGACGATTTTTCTTTATTTATTTTAAGGTATTCCATGGAGTTTCAGGACTTTTGGAGTTGCGCAGAATAGTCCTTCAATATTTGCTCCTTTTCCAGCCCAGAATTCCAGCTGCCGGCATTCTCCCTCTTCATGTAAACCTTGTAAAATAAGAGAGAATAGCCATAAGTATCATGACATAATGTGAAATAACAGCCCATAATGAGATAAATAGCAATATAAAAGCATCATGCAAAATGGACGTATCAACGGTACATCACTTCTGGGCCAGATTCCTCCTTGTAATGAGCAAGGTCAAGGACTGTCGCGAGGAAGACGCAATTTCATTCTTTTGCAAAAACTGCACGGACAGGGGAATCCTCAACGCCATAAGTCACCGTGACATAGCACCCTTCGCTCACTTGGCGGCCATAGTACAGAAGTACTGTGCGATGGAAAGCGCCTGGAAAACCCAAACAAAATTCTGGGAACCTCCGGCTCTCACTAAACCCCTCGTCCGAACTAAAAGGGTGCACTCTCGCAAGTCACCCGATCCAATTACAAAGAAACCAAAGCCCACTACAGGGTGTGGAACCGTATTGGAGGGATGGCTCAATGGGCCATGCAAAATTCACAGTACACCGGATACCATACCAACACACAGCCTTAGAGCATGTTGGATACTCCGGCAGGTGGCAAAGAGCGGCAGGATCTCCTCATCAGCAATACCGCAGAGCATCATCCCGCGGAAAATAACAATATAGTATTGACAGTCTTCGAGACTTTTGCCTCAAATAATAGGCGCAAGCGAGCACTCCGCAGCCTCGTGTAAGTGTATCTAGTGCCCCTTAGTGATTTTGGTGTATTGAAGACTTATAGGGTAAGAGACTGATGCGTTTGTGAGTGTACACAGGTCTATAAGTCTATGAGGAGTTTGATATTTACACAGACAGTCGACCCCTAAAAATGAAGTTCTTCGACTAAAGATTTTGGATTTCTGAAGACTTTCTGAAGACTTTGAAAGTGAAGAAATTGGTGTGACCTTGAAGACTTAGTAATCATTCGAGGAACATGAAGCGCGAAGACTTTTGTTTTCATAGTTTCATTTTCTCTTTCTTGAGTCATAGGAAACACTGTACTGTTAAAGGGGGTCGATGAAATACTAAGGAGAAATTTACATGTGATGCTCAACTCAAATCCTACACCTACCAATCCCTTCGAGTGAAGCCATTGGAAATCTCGCACAGTTCAGCCATATTCTTCAGTGACAGAGACGAAATTCTTCTAGTCTCTGAGGAATTTGTTCTGACTGAAGAGTTAGGAATTCGCCAGTGCGGATTTCCTACCAAGTGAGGAACATGATAGCCCTGAGGAATTCGAACCTCAAATATTCCGACCGTTGTTGTGCTACGTGCCAGCTGTCCCTAAATATCTACCCACTTAACGGTCATATCAGACAAGGGCATTTATGTCTTATCATGTCGGGCTGCTCCCCGGCTATAAATAGCCGCCCCCTACAACCACTAGCTGGTTGACTGCTCCGAGAGAAACTGACACTTGTCATTTGAGAGCAACCCATCCTCCGAGGACTTTGAGTGAAAATCATCTAGTGAGGAAATGCCAAACCCAAACCTAAAAAACCCCAAGTGATTGAGCATCACTAAAGATATTGATCCTGCGTGGATCCGACGCTTGTTTCCTTTGAAGACTGTGCTTCTTCCAGACGGTTAGGCATCAAGGTCTAGAGCATCAAAGAGGAATTGTGGATCGCCGAGTGACCGAGTTTGTGAAGGTTCAGAAGTCACCTGAAGACCTACCACGAGTGATTGGGCGAGGTTTGTGTGACTTCAGCTCAAGGAGAATACAGTGAGGACTGTGTGTCCGGGACTGGGTGTCCTCGAGTTTAAATACTCAGCTGCTCCAACCAGATGTACAACTGAGACAGCAGTTGGAACTGGTCTACCAAATCATTGTCTTCACCGAGCTTACAGGTTCTATTTCCTCAACTCCTTAAATTCCTCATGTATGTTGTTGTGTGCCTGTTCATATATGTTTGAAGACTTTGACTGAAGACTTTCTCAATTTCCTCAGTTCTATTTCTTCAGTCTGCTCGTCTTCTTCCTTGTGTTATCCTGTGTTTATGCTTTCTGTACTCTATGCTTGTCTTCATTTCATCATGATGACTATGCCTGTGTTTTGTTATGTTCCTTTCTGAGTACTTATTCCACTGCAAGTAGTTTTTCATTTAGGAATTTCCTCACCAGCAAATTCCTTAGTGAAGAATTCATAAAAATCACCTATTCACCCCCCTCTAGTCGATATAACGCACTTTCACCTCGCTAAAGTCTGCCACGTCGCAACAATAAATCCATGGAATGACACGGCCATAACCTTCAATGCCAGTGAAAAACCTCCATTCCGAACAGTCCGAGCACCAGCCGCTTTGGTCCTTAGTCCAATTGTGGACGGCTTCCGGCTTACTAAAGTACTCCTGGACGGCGGCAGCGGATTAAACCTCATCTATGAGGAAACTCTCAAAAAAATGGAAATAGACAAGAGCCGCATTGAGCAAAGCAGCACAACCTTCAGAGGAATCATCCCTAGTCGGGAGGCACGATGTGTAGGAAAAATCACACTAGATGTGGTATTCGGCACGCTGGAGAATTATAGGTCTGAAGAAATCACATTCCAAGTGACCCCGTTCAGTAGCGGATACCACGCCCTTTTAGGGCGGGATGCATTCACGAGCTTCCAAGGTATACACCATTACAGGTACATGAAGCTCAAGATGCCGGGGCTCAATGGAATCATCACTCTAGCTAGTGATCCGGACGTAGCACTCCGCGCCAAAAATAAAACCGCTACACTGGCCCTTGAGGCATTATCTGAAGCCCTCACGGCTGAAGAACTAACTGCGCCGCGCTCCACAGTGGACAGGGATGACGTGATACTCGACAAACGACCCAAGTCCACCTCTTTCAAACCTGCGGACGAAATAGTCAAATTCCAAGTCCACCCAACGGACCCTACAAAAACAGCATCCATCGGGGCATAGCTGAACCCCACAATAGACGCCGCACTGTGAGAGTTCTTGCGCAAGAATTGGGACATCTTCTCCTGGTATCCTTCAGACATGCCAGGTATCCCACGCAGGCTGGCCGAGCATAGCCTAAACATACTTAAGGGATACAAACCGGTCAAGCAGACTCATGTATGTTCTATTTCCTCAACTGGTTCTATTTCCTCAACTCCTTAAATTCCTCATGTATGTTGTTGTGTGCCTGTTCATATCTGTTTGAAGACTTTGACTGAAGACTTTCTCAATTTTCTCAGTTCTATTTCTTCAGTCTGTTCGTCTTCTTCCTTGTGTTATCCTGTGTTTACGCTTTTTGTACTTTGTGCTTGTCTTCATTTCATCATGATGACTATGCATGTGTTCTTTTATGTTCCTTTCTGAGTACTTATTCCGCTGCAAGTAGTTCTTCATTTAGGAATTTCCTCACCAGCAAATTCCTCAGTGAAGAATTCATAAAAATCGCCTATTCACCCCCCCTCTAGTCGATATAACGCACTTTCAATTGGTATCAGAGCAAGGTACTCCCTTGTTCTGTGTGATTTTGGTTTAACCACCTGGAGTTCTAGTTATGTCGACCGCAGGTATGATCAAGGTCTCTGCTAGGTGTCCTACCTTCGATGGCACGGACTACCCCTACTGGAAGAATAAGATGCGAATGCATCTTGAAGCAATTGACAACGATCTCTGGTACGTTGTGGAAAATGGTGTTCCCTCAGTCACACCTTCTCTGAATGCTGCTGATGTGAAGAGATTCAAGCAACTCGATTCTCAAGCGAAGAATATCATATGTGGCCATCTGAGTAAAGGGCAGTATGGTAGAGTGAGTGCTTTGGAAACTGCTAAACTCATCTGGGATAGGCTCTCCAAAGTAAACGAAGGAGTCTCAACTCAACGTGAATCTCGTGTTGACATTCTTCGCAATATCTTCAACCGCTTCAAAAGACTCGTCAATGAAAATGTTCAGCAAACCTTCAGTCGCCTCACTGATATCTCAAATGAGCTTCAAGCGCTTGGCGCCACTGACATCACCGACCATGAGGTGGTGAAGAAATTGCTGAGATCGCTCGATTCTTCATTTGACACTCTGGCACTGATGATTCAAGAGCGTGGTGATTACAATTCACTTGATCCCGCTGATATCCTCGAGAGGCTAAACACTTATGAGTTCCAGCTTGCTGAGAAGAGAGATATCTATGGTCCGAGCTATGGAAACCATGTGCTCTGAAGGCTAAGGCAGTCTCTGAGTCTGAGGAAGAAGACTCTACCAGCAACCTTGGTGATCCTGAAGAACTGAGCCAGGAACTAGCACTGCTCATGAAGAAATTTCAGAAGTTCACAAGACGTGGTGGCTTTGGAAAATCCTCAAGGAACAACGATTCCTCATCCGGTGACTACAAGAAAAGGCTGTGCCACAAATGCAAGAAGCCTGGTCACTATATTCAAGATTGTCCTCAGTGGGACAAGGAACTGAAGAAGAAGAAATACAAGGATTACAGTTCTGGTGATGCCAAGAAGAAGAAGAAATCTTCAAAGTCTTCATCATCAAAACCCTCAATGTCTTCATCTCACAAGAAGAGCAGCTCCAAGAAGGCTCGGGCATTGATTGGCAAGGAAATGGATTCTGAGGCTGAATCTGAGGATCATGAGGAAGAGGAGGCATCCGAGGAGTCTGAGTCTGGTGTGGCAAGTCTAGCTCTTGCTACCACATTTTTCAGCAAGTCTATCTTCAACGCTGAAGAAAATGGCAACACCAAGAATGCCAATGAAGGCAATGATGACTACGCTCCCACCTATTGCTTCATGGCAAAGGGTGCCAAGGTAACTAAATACCCCTCCTCTGAACCAAGTGAGGATGAATCTGATGAAAATCTTAAGCCTAGCTACTCTAAACTTGCTAAGATAGCTATGAAACAACAAAAGGCTATTGAAAAGCTTCAAAACATGCTTGACAAAAGTGATGATATGTTGGGTGATGAAATGGGCCGCACTAAAGACTTAACTGAAAATCTTCAGAGACTTCAGTCTAAGTTTGACAACCTTCAAAGTTGTCATAACACTTTCTCATCTGATCATGAGAAGCTTTCATATGAATTTCTTCAAAGAAAGCAAGATCTTGAGAAGCTAAGAGTGTGTTATGAAGATCTTCAGAAGGAGCGCGATTCATTACTTGCTCAACAAATCAGCGCTACTCAGGAAGAATTTGTTCCCCCATGTCTAAAGTGCATTGAATGTGAAACTGCTAATTCCTCACCTGAATGTTCAAATGCTTCAAATGTTACAAATTCTTCACATGTCTCTGCTATCACTAATTCCTCATCTGAGGACATTGCTAGTACTACTAATGATGCAGGGCTGAAGGAATTGTACACACCAGGCATGTACAAAAGCCTCAAAGGGCATCAGATTCTTTGTGATGTGCTCAAAAAGCAGATCCTCAACAGAAACCCTAGGAAAGAGGGTATTGCCTTTGAGAGGAAACTCAATGCTGATGGAACATATTGTAAGCCTAAGCAGTACCCCAAAACCTCATGGGTTGCTGCAAAGGGACCTCCAGTTGATCCATCCAACTTATCTGGCTTTACATGTGAATCTCTTCATTCTTCTGATGAGTCATTTGACTCCAACTATAAACTGTTCAAAAATCAGAATGGTGAAGTATTTGCTAGATATATTGGGACTAACTACAGGAACGGGTCCCCTATGAAGAAAATCTGGGTTCCCAAAAGTTATCTTGAAAGTCTTCAGGTGAATGTCCTCATGACACCACCTGTGAAGAACAGGAACCCCAGATCCAACTCTTCATATGGACCTAACTCTTCACATGGATCAAATTCCTCAAATGGATCAAAGTCCTCATATGATCATCATTGTGTTAACCCTTCCGTTTCGCAGGGAAGAGCTAAGGGCTATGAATATGCGCATTATTCTTCAAATCATTATGTTCAAAAGTCCTCGAAGAATTTCTCTGCTTATTCATATGCTTACCCTAACCCCTCTTATGTGAAACAAAGCGGACTAGCTTCTATGCCACCTTTCTCATATGGTGCTCGCAGAGTGATGAATTCTTTGCCACCCCTTCAAATGTGTGTGGTGAAGAAAAAGAACTAATCTCTTATGCAGGGTCAGGTCTCCAGACGTGCTCAAAACGTCTGAAGAATTTGCTGGAGACCTGAACAGTGCCTGAAAGGATGCAGGCTAATCATGAAGAAATGAACTTTCATTTCTCACATCCTCATACTGTTTTATCTGTGCTATTGCTTGATGAAATTGAACTGATATATTGATGTCATATTCTTCACTAATGAATTATATGAGTTCGTAAGTTGCACTAATTCATCTGCAGGATGATCAGCCCAAAGCAAACGAGTGGGTCCTCGATAGTGGATGTACAAATCACATGACGGGTGACAAGAATCTATTGATGGATGCTCCTTTATCACCGTCACATCTGAAGCATATCATCTTTGCTGACAAAGGAAAAAGTCAGGTATTGGGCCTAGGTAAGGTTGCGATCTCAAAGGATCGACACATGGACAAAGTCATGCTTGTCGAGTCCTTAAGATACAACCTCATGTCTGTCTCAATGCTTTGTGATCTCGATATGGTTGTTGTCTTTGGAAGATATCGCTGTGTTGTGATCATGGAAGCTGACCATTCCAAAGTCTTCGAAGGCTTTAGGAGAGGAGATCTGTATATTGTTGATTTCTCTACCGGACCACAACCAGCCGTGTGCTTACTTGCAAAAGCCTCAGAAGGCTGGCTATGGCATTGAGGACCTGGTCATGCTGGCATGAGGAATCTGCATACGCTTGCGAAAAAGAAGCATGTTATTGCCATTGAGAATGTCAAATTCCTCAAGGATCACTTATGCGGAGCTTGTGAAGCTGGAAAGATGACAAAGGCCAACCATCCAGCGAAGATTGTCATGACTACCACTCGTCCATTTGAATTACTTCACCTGGATCTCTTCGGTCCTAATCATTATTCTGCTGTTTCAAATGATGCATCTCTATATGGCTTTGTTATTGTTGATGACTATTCTCGTTATACATGGGTACACATTGTCACTTACAAACATGAAGTGCAGGAAGTCTTCAAACAATTTTCCTCGAGGGCTTCAACCAACTTTGGTGTGAAGATCAAGCACATCAGAACTGACAATGGGATGGAGTTCAAGAATTCAGGTCTTGATGGCTATCTTGATGAACTTGGTATTACTCATGAGTTATCTGCTCCTTATACTCCTCAGCAGACTGGCGTCGTGGAGCGCAAGAACAAAACCCTCGCTGAAACGGCTCGCACTATGCTTGATGAATACAAGACGCCTCGTCGGTCTGGATTGAGGCAATTGATACTGCGTGCCACGTCATCAATAGGGTATATCTTCACAAATTCTTCAAGAAAACTGCTTATGAACTCCTCACTGACAAAAAGCCAATTGTGAGTTATTTCAAAGTCTTCGGTGCTAAATGTTGGATTAGAGATCCTCATCACACATCTAAATTCTCACTGAAAGCACATGAAGGTTTTATGCTTGGTTATGGAAAGGACTCGCACACCTGCAGAGTCTTCAACAATGTTCTTCACAAAGTTGTTGAAACTGTAGATGTGCGGTTCGATGAAACTAATGGCTCGCAAAGAGAGCACCTACCTTCTGTGATACATGAACCAGCACTTGAAGATTCTATCAAGTTCAAGGCTACTGAGGATGTCATTCCTACCGAAGAATCTGCTGAAGAATTCATTCCTGATCGTGATGATTACCGAGCTGGCACACCTGAAGAAAATGGTGCTGAAGAAAATGCTCCTGAAGGGAATGCTGATCAAATTCCTCGAAGACAACCCACTCATCATCGCGTCGCTAATGAAGTGCAAATTGAGAAGATCATTGATGACATTGAAGCACCAGGTCCTCTCACTCGCTCAAAATCTTCGCATTTATCTAACTTTTATGGGCACTTTGCTTTTGTCTCTATCGTAGAGCCCACTAAGGTAGATGAAGCATTTCTGGAGCCTGAATGGATTCAGGCTATGCAAGAAGAATTACATCAGTTCGAGCTCAACAATGTCTGGGAACTGGTCAAACGTCCAGATCCTCGCAAGCACAACATCATTGGCACAAAGTGGATCTATCGCAACAAGCAAGATGAAAATGGCCTTGTGGTGAGGAATAAGGCACGGCTTGTAGCTCAAGGCTACACACAGGTTGAAGGAATTGATTTCTATGAAACTTTCGGACCTGTTGCTAGACTTGAGGCTATTCGCATATTACTTGCTTACGCTAACCATCATGATATTATCTTACAACAAATGGATGTGAAAAGTGCATTCCTCAATGGTAAGATTGAGGAAGTATATGTTGCTCAGCCCCCAGGTTTTGAAGATCCAAAGAATCCCGACAAAGTCTTCAGACTTAACAAGGCCCTGTATGGCCTCAAGTAAGCCCCTCGGGCGTGGTATGACACTTTGAAGGAATTCTTCATGAAGAATGGCTTCAAACCCGGCTCACTCGACCCAACTCTTTCCCTAAACCTTATGATGGTGAACTGTTTGTGTGCCAAATATATGTTGATGATATTATCTTTGGTTGTACTGACCAACGTTATAGTGATGAATTTGCCTATATGATGAGTGAAGAATATCAAATGTCTATGATGGGAGAATTGAAATTCTTTTTAGGGCTTCCAATTCGTCAACAGCGCAATGGTATATTCATATCGCAGGAGAAATACCTCAAAGAAGTATTGAGGAAATTCGGCATGCAAGATTGCAAAGGGGTCAAAATTCCAATGCCCACAAATGGCCATCTATGCACTGATGAAACTGGTCAAGACTTCGATCAAAAGGTATACCGCTCCATGATTGGTTCTTTATTGTACCTATGTGCATCTAGGCCAGATATTATGCTTAGTGTTTGCATGTGTGCCTGATTTCAAGCTACACCGAAGGAATCACACCATAAGGCTGTGAAGCATATTCTTCGATATCTAGCTCACACACCAACACTTGGATTATGGTATCCCCAAGGGCTCTTCATTTGATCTCGTTGGATATTCAGACTCTGACTATGCTGGCGATCGCGTGGACCGCAAGTCAACGTCAGGCACTTGCCATTTCCTCGGACGATCTTTGGTCTGTTGGTCCTCGAAGAAACAGAACTGCGTATCTCTCTCCACTGCAGAAGCTGAGTACATTGCTGCTGGATCATGCTGTGCTCAATTATTATGGATGAAGCAAACTCTCAAGGACTATGGAATCAACGTGAAGAATGTGCCTCTCTACTATGACAATGAGAGCGCTATCAAGATTTCTCGCAACCCAGTTCAGCACTCGAAGACAAAGCACATCCAGATTCGTCATCATTTTCTTCGTGATCAAGTGTTGAAGGGCGATATCTCCATCTACCATGGAAGAACTGAAGATTGGCTGGCCGATATTTTCACTAAGCCCTTGTATGAGAAGATATTTAGCAAGTTGCAGTGTGAGCTAAATATCCTAGAATCTTCGAATGTTCTCTGAAATAGGACACGCATCCTAACACTTATGTTGACTTGATGACTTAGATGCGCAACACATGAAGTAACATTTTTCTTCAATCAATGAAGACTAACCCTCTAAGTGTGAAGAAACTAATGAAGAAATTGATTCTCAGAGCCCTACGACAATTGTACGCGGTGTCTGAAATCAGCTTTCTTATACGGTGGGTTACGCCACCACCCAAAGTTGAAAATCTTCAATTTGAGTTTTTCTTCGTTTTTGAAATTCCTCAGTTTTTTTTCAAATTCTTCAACTTGAAATGTCTTCACTATTTCCGTCGTTTGTCTTCAG
>NC_057810.1:9635528-9656342 GCF_018294505.1 Triticum aestivum
CACTTATTGCTAGTTCTTCAAGTTGACTTTTTCCGCTAAGTGAATGTGATCGGACCCTTTCCCCTTCTATGCTGAACTCAATCCAATCTTTTCACAAATTCTTCATGTGCGTTCTGATTTGAAACTCGTTCCAAATCTTCATTGTGTCCTTGACAGCTGAAGAAATTGCGAACGGTAACTTAAAACTTATCTTATCTAAATTTTCAGCTTTGCCGCTCAAACCGTTCCGCTTCTCACGACAAATACTTATCTATTCACCAACGATCCTACACGATCGCCACCTCACAGTACATGGGTGACACATGTCAGGTGAATGAGAAAAGCCAGGGGCATGTTCATCCGAAATCCTCGGGCGCATAGTTTTTCACTGCCGCTATAAATACCCATGTCTTCTCCTCACTTCACTTTTACTCCGCTCGACCTCTCTCTCCCGCTCGAGCTTCCCAAACCCTAGCGCCGCTGCTACTTCATCATCGCCGGTGAGGAAGAGCTTCACTGCCTTGACCTCGTCGCCGTCGTACTCGCGCCGGTTGCGGATCTCTTCACTCTACCGCCGCCGTAGCCGTCTTCCTCTGTCGAGTTAGGGAGTGGAAGATCTGAAAGGACGAACTTCACCTCAACACTTCTCAGTTCATCATGTTCTTCACTTTGGGTAATTAAAAGTTACTTTTATTGCCCGCTTTGATTCATGTGTTTTCCTAAAAATCTTCAAAGGTGTTTATTCTTCAAATCTTCACACACTAAACACCTCACATGTTATCTGTTCTTGATTCGTTTCTCTAAGCAATGATTTTCTTCAAGATTCCTCAATTGTGTGGATTTCCAAATCTGTACAACTCTGGAACCTAAGATAAAGAACGCTTAGTGAAATTCTTCAAGACTCATTGGTCAAATTCCTCAAACCTATTCTCTTTTAAAAAATCTTCTGAGAACGCATATGACCTCTCCACATTCCTCGCAACTATACTCTGTTCACAGGTACAAATGTCCGCTGCTGAATCACTAGGTTCTCATCAACTTAACTCATTTGCAGTGTTCCTCGAAGAAAAGTTGCATACATCTTCAGAAACTTTAGTTGTTAATCCTCAGCTGAAGAAAATGGCTGACGGCAAGAAGCCACAGAAAGGAGGAAAAAGGCCTGAGGTCAACACAGCGTTTGAAATCCCTGAGGATATATATGCTGGATATTGCACTCCAGATGAGGCCAAGTTTGGCAAGGAGGACAAGAATCAGTGCAAAGTGCGCATACAACGAATTGAGAGGAGATGGGAACGAGAATGGAGGGAGTACAGATATGTTACTCCCAAGTACATGAAGAAATTCGCGCTCAATCCTCCATGCTCAAGACCTCCATTGAGGCCTGGCCAACTGGCGGATCCCACCAGCCTCAAGCGCGGTGAGGACTATGCTGCTGAATGGGCTAGGCGCCAGGACAAACTAACCAAGCAAGCAAAAGAAGCAGTGAGGAAATTCAACAAAGATTCTACTGCTGCTGCTAACGCTGCTGAGGCATCTGGTAGTAAGCCCAAGAAGGCTATGCCAAAGAAGCCTGCCCACAAATCCAGTGCTTCTCCTTCAATGCCCTCACGGCCAAGCTCCTCAGCAATGCCCTCACGGCCAGCATCTTCAAAGCCCTCACGGCCAATTCCTCAGACTGCTCCTGCTCCGACAAAGTCTTCAGCTGCTCTGACAAAATCCTCGACACCTGTGCATCTTGCCATGTGCCAAAGGACTCAAGGCTTCTCTACTGCCTCAGGAGCATCTGCAAGCTCCTCAGCTGCTCGACCTTCCTCAGCTGGTCCCTCACTGCTGAAAAAAAGGCCACTGCTGAACGAGGTATTCGACCGAGTCCTCACAAGAAGCAAGTCGCTTTCCAAGTGCCCTCTGATGATGATGAGGCGGATGATGATGAACTTGCTCAAATCATCAGAGACAGGCAAGCCAGGGCCGCTAGAGCCAAAGGCAGCAATGTGCCACTTCTTTGACTTATGGCACAAGGACCTAGCTACACCTTTGTCGGAGATGAACCTCACTCCTAGTCAAAGCCATGTTCTCACTCACTTCATTGAGGAAGAAAAGTGGAAATATGAAGAAGGACGAGGGCTGAAGAAAGCGCAATACAAGAAACAGTGCTACCTCAAGGACAATGTCCTCACTCTTACCCCCAAACAACTCATTGCTGTACAAGCTGAAATCAAGCAACTAAGTGATGATTTCAATCGGTACCATGCTGATTGGAAGGGAGCAAAAGTACGTTTCGTCAATCTGACGAAGACTTTCTCTTCAACTGCCACTGCTCTGGTGCATGTTGAAATTCCTCAAGCTGAAGCATCTGCCCAGCCCACTGAAGAACATGCCAGCACCGCTGATGTCATTATGGCTGCTGAAGAAAATGAGAGTACTAGGGCTGATGACTCCATTCCAGCCGCTGATGATATTGCCAGGGCATACACTAGTGATGCGCCTGAGGAAAGTGAACAAGCCAGGGCAACTACAACAGTTGTGCCTGAAGAAAATGCACCTCCTGCACCTACACCAACTCCAATCCTTCCATATGCATCAGATGCGAAGAAGACAAAGGCTGCAGAACGTGCAGCGATGAAAAAGAGGAAGGCATCAACTACTTCAAATTCTTCAGCTCCGAAGAAGATGAAGATGCTGATCAGTTCAATTGACAATCCAATTGATGTTGTTCCTGTCTCATCAATGCCTTCAAAGGACCTTGTTCCTTATGGTGAAGAATATGAGATTCCCGAGAAATCTGATGAAGAAACTCCATCTGCTGCTTCGACAGAGCAGTTGGATGAAGAAATTGAAGTGGATGAGATCCCTTCAACCAAGTCATTTCCTCACCTGTGCCTTAGTTCACTGCTGAAGAGGCAGGTGTTGAAGAACTTGAAGATCAGGATGTGGACATCGGATGTACCACACCAGTGCTAAATGATGACTTTGGGAAAGTCAGCACCCCAATTCTCCACTGTTCACTCCTCTCCAAGCTGTTCCTCAGTCCCCCGTCGCTATAGAAGTACAAGTGGAATCTGATGAACATCATGCAACCCCGTCCGTCCATGAGGAAATTCCAGCCACTAGGGCTGATGAAAATGTGAATGAAGAACAGATGCCTCAGGCTGCAACTGCAGTAGAAACTGAAATTCCTTAGCATGAGGAACCTGAGATTGCGATTCCTGAGGTGATACTGCAAATCACTACTCCTCATCCCAAGCAAAAGAATCCCTTCTCCAAGAAGCCAAAATTCAAGGTTGATGATTTCTTCGGCGAGCACGTATTCTTCACTGAATTCAACCCCTATGACAATGCTCGTCTTAGAAGGAAGTGTTTCTAGACTGCCAGCCAGGCAAACTTCTATTCCTCAGTTCTATTTGACAAGGACAAAGTCTTTGATCATGAGCACATTCCTCACGTGGACATGGAATCTATGCCATGCTTCATGCCGGTTCTCAGTATGCTTCATGATGCAGGCTTGCTGAATTTCTGCACTGACATCGTTGATTGGAATGAAGAGCTTATTCTTCAGTTCTACGCAACTTTGCATATCACAGGCGATGCTGCTGACGTCAACTCATGGGTGTTGGACTGGATGACTGAAAACACTCATTACAAGGCACCAGCCTCTAAATTGCTTCGTGCCTTGCCAATCAGTCCTCCACCAGAAGGCGCTCGCTGTCTGTATGATGAACCTGAACTTACTAATCATTATATGCAAGTGCTCATGAAGCCGTTGAAGCCTGGACAAGCTCAAAGGACCAAATTCCTCATGAAGGATTTGCTCTATGTGCCCAGAACCATATACCACGTTCTAACGAAGACTATCGGCCCAATCAAAGGACATGATTCTTCAGATGAAGAAATTGTGGGGATGATGAAGAATATGCTCTTCAACATCATGCATGGTATTCCTATCAATTACCATGATTTCTTCATGAGGACTCTTGCAAATGTTGCACTTTCACCGTTTGAGCTGAAGCCTTATGCACCATGGATCATGAGATTCCTCAGATCAGGGTCTTCACTCAACTACAATGCTGATACACTTAACCATGGCAGCTACTTGCCCCCAATTGAAGTCCTCAAGCGGACAATTTCCTCATCTGATGACAAGGGCAAGTCACCAGCTGTGATCGATGAAGGCATTCGTCCATTGGATGGTCGGTTCCGCAAAGCTGCATCTTATTCCACCAATGATGACTCTGTCACACATGATTCTGCTGCAAATGCTCCAAATTCAAGTCCTCAAACTACTGCTCCACGTGTGATGACTGACCATGAACTGCTCATAAGTCTACACCAGAAGGTCGATCGGAATCACAAATGGGTTAAGCGTCAGTTTGGCTCTATTTTTCACAACATGACCTCTACACACAATGCAGTGAAGAAAAACCACTACTACCTCCATGAAGTGTTTGATCGCACCTGGGCAATTCTGTCTCATCTATATGGCGAAGAAGATCTGAAGCAAATGGGCTTCAAGGAAGACTTTGACTGGTCTGCACCTCCACCGAAGAAATTCAAGAAGGTCAAGGTTCCTTCTCTGGTGGCCAGCTCATATTCTTCATCACGCGCCACGGACGAGAATGAAGATTTGGACGACACTACAGCAGGCCCTACAACGACTCAAGACCCTGACAACGTAGGCGCTCCTCCATCATCATGATATTCTTCACGGGCGTTAGTCCTCAATTTCAACCCTTTTGGTCATTCGATGACAAAGGGGGAGAAATTTGAGTTAGTCTTCAAGCGGGTCTATATATATGGGCGTTTTTTTGCTAAGTTACAACTCTCGTTCTGCTGATGACTTTGCTGGATCGAGTTGTAATCTTAAACTCTATGGTGGCTTGATACTTTTGATGTGTTCTTCTGCATGCTTATTCCTCATTAATGTTAATGCACGCATGCTGAATCACATCAGTCACCATATTTCATCATGCATTTCAAATTCCTCATATTATATGTCAAATGTGTGTATGATTTACAAGATATAGGGGGAGATCTCCATGATTGTACTTTTCAAGTGTGCATTGCTTCAAAAGCAAATACCTCACGATGCACATCTTCAGGGGGAGTTCTTCTATATCTTGCTATCAAATTCCTCAATATCAGTATTTACACTTCACATGTTTATCCCCGTTGAAAACTTAACCTATATTGTCATCAATCACCAAAAAAGGGGGAGATTGTAAGTGCATCTAGTGCCCCTTAGTGATTTTGGTGTATTGAAGACTTATAGGTTAAGAGACTGATGCGTTTGTGAGTGTACACAGGTCTATAAGTCTATGAGGAGTTTGATATTTACAGAGAAAGTCGACCCCTAAAAATGAAGTTCTTCGACTGAAGATTTTGGATTTCTGAAGACTTTCTGAAGACTTTGAAAGTGAAGAAATTGGTGTGACCTTGAAGACTTAGTAATCATTCGAGGAACATGAATCGCGAAGACTTTTGTTTTCATAGTTTCATTTTCTCTTTCTTGAGTCATAGGAAACACCATACTGTTAAAGGGGTCGAGGAAATACTAAGGAGAAATTTCCATGCGATGCTCAACTCAAATCCTACACCTACCAATCCCTTCGAGTGAAGCCATTGGAAATCTCGCACAGTTCAGCCGTATTCTTCAGTGACAGAGACGAAATTCTTCTAGTCTCTGAGGAATTTGTTCTGACTGAAGAGTTAGGAATTCGCCAGTGCGGATTGCCTACCAAGTGAGGAACATGATAGCCCTGAGGAATTCGAACCTCAAATATTCCGACCGTTGTTGTGCTACGCGCCAGCTGTCCCTAAATATCTACCCACTTAACGGTCATATCAGACAAGGGCATTTATGTCTTATCATGTCGGGCTGCTCCCCGGCTATAAATAGCCGCCCCCTACAACCACTAGCTGGTTGACTGCTCCGAGAGAAACTGACACTTGTCATTTGAGAGCAACCCATCCTCCGAGGACTTTGAGTGAAAATCATCTAGTGAGGAAATCCCAAACCCAAACCTACAAAACCCCAAGTGATTGAGCATCACTGAAGAGATTGATCCTGCATGGATCCGACGCTTGTTTCCTTTGAAGATTGTGCTTCTTCCAGACGATTAGGCGTCAAGGTCTAGAGCATCCAAGAGGAATTGTGGATCGCCGAGTGGCCGAGTTTGTGAAGGTTCGGAAGTCACCTGAAGACTTACCACGAGTGATTGTGCGAGGTCTGTGTGACTTCAGCTCAAGGAGAATACGGTGAGGACTGTGTGTCCGGGACTAGGTGTCCTCGAGTTTAAATACTCAGCCGCTCCAACCAGATGTACAACTGAGACAACATTTGGAACTGGTCTACCAAATCATTGTCTTCACCGAGCCTACTAGTTCTATTTCCTCAACTCCTTAAATTCCTCATGTATGTTGTTGTGGTGCCTGTTCATATCTGTTTGAAGACTTTGACTGAAGACTTTCTCAATTTCCTCAGTTCTATTTCTTCAGTCTGCTCGTCTTCTTCCTTGTGTCATCCTGTGTTTACGCTTTCTGTACTCTGTGCTTGTCTTCATTTCATCATGATGACTATGCCTGTGTTCTGTTATGTTCCTTTTTGAGTACATATTCCGCTGCAAGTAGTTTTTCATTTAGGAATTTCCTCACCAGCAAATTCCTCAGTGAAGAATTCATAAAAATCGCCTATTCACCCCCCTCTAGTCAATATAACGCACTTTCACCTCGCCAAAGTCTGCCAGGTCACAGCAATAAATCCATGGAATGACATGGCCATAACCTTCAATGCCAGTGACAAACCTCCATTCTGAACGGTCCGAGCACCAGCCGCTTTGGTCCTTAGTCCAATTGTGGACGGCTTCCGGCTTACTAAAGTACTCATGGACGGCGGCAGCGGATTAAACCTCATCTATGAGGAAACTCTCAACAAAATGGAAATAAACAAGAGCCGCATTGAGCAAAGCAGCATGACCTTCAGAGGAATCATCCCTAGTCGGGAGGCACTATGTGCGGGAAAAATCACACTAGATGTGGTATTCGGCACGCTCGAGAATTATAGGTCCTAAGAAATCACATTCCAAGTGGCCCTGTTCAGTAGCGGATACCACGCCCTTTTAGGGCGGGATGCATTCACGATCTTCCAAGCTATACCCCATTACAGGTACATGAAGCTCAAGATGCCGGGGCCCAATGGAATCATCACTCTAGCTAGTGATCCGGACGTAGCACTCTGCGCCGAAAATAAAAACGCTGCACTGGCCCTTGAGGCATTATCCGAAGCCCTCATGGCTGAAGAACTAACTGCGCTGCGCTCCACAGTGGACAGGGACGACGTGATACTCGACAAACAACCCAAGTCCGCCTCTTTCAAACCAGCGGACGAAATAGTCAAATTTCAGGTCCACCCAACGGACCCTACAAAAACAGCATCCATCGGGGCAGAGCTGAACCCCACAATAGACGCCGCACTGCGAGAGTTCTTGCGCGAGAATTGGGACATCTTCTCCTGGCATCCTTCAGACATGCCAGGTATCCCACGCAGGCTGGCCGAGCATAGCCTAAACATACTAAAGGGATACAAACCGGTCAAGCAGACTCTTCGGCGTTTTTCAGAACCTAAGCGACAAGCCATGGGAGAGGAGCTAACCAAGTTACTCGAGGCAGGATTCATCAGAGAAATAAAACATCCGGACTGGCTATAGCAAACCTGGTGATGGTACCAAATTAAAGAAGGACAAACCTTGGTGCCTATGTGTCGATTTCAGGGACCTCAATAAGGCTTGCCCCAATGATCCCTTCCCCCTCCCCCTCATCGATCAAATCATCGATGCTACCGCAGGACACGACTCATTGTGCCTCCTGGACGCATACTCTGGATACCATCAAATCAAGATGGCAGAGTCTGATCAAGCCACAACGGCATTCATCACACCATACGGCCCCTTCTATTTTAACACCATGCCTTTCGGGCTCAACAACGCCGGTGCAAGCTATCAACGCATGATTCAGACATGCCTGGAAACAAATCGGCAAAACAATGGAGGCATACGTACACGATGTGGTCATCAAAACCAGACACGTCAAATCTTTAATAGACGACTTGATGCTTATGTTCGACAATCTCCGAACATATGACATCAAGCTCAATCCGGAAAAATGCGTTTTTGGCGTGCCTGCCGGAAAGCTCTTGGGCTTCATCGTTTCCAATAAAGGAATTGAAGCAAATCCGGCTAAAATCCGAGCTCTATCATAGTTGGCTACCCCAACAGACCTCCAGCAAATCCAGAAATTAACTGGATGCATGGCTGCCCTAAGCCGCTTTATCTCCCGGTTGGGAGAAAAGGCACTACCCCTTTATCGCCTTCTTCGATGCACCGAACACTTTGAGTGGACAGATGCGGCTACGGCCAGACTGCAAGAAATAAAGGCCCTCTTGGCTAGCAATCCAATCCTGGCCGGGCGAAATATCGGCGAACCCATGCTATTATACATTGCTGCAACACACCGGGTTGTAAGCGCAGTTCTCGTCGTCAAACGAGAGACGGACGGACATAAGTTCCCACTTCAAAAGCCGGTATACTACGTATCCACTGTCCTCACTCCATGCACGTCACGGTACCCACATTATCAAAAGATAGCATATGCGGTCTTCATGGCATCCCGGAAACTACGACACTACTTTCAAGAGTGTTCAATCACAGTGGCCTCTGAAGTACCACTCAACTATATAATAAATAACCGCGATGCCACGGGCTGGATTGCTAAGTGGGCTATCGAGCTCCTCCCGTTCGACATCATATACAAACCACAGTGAGCCGTTAAGTTGCAAGTACTGGCCGACTTCATTGTCGAATGGACAGAAGCCGAACTCCCTAAAGAGTACGGCGCGTACTCCAATTGGATCATGCACTTTGACGGCTCTAAGATGCTGGCTAGTCTGGGAGCAGGCGTTGTCCTGACATCCCCCACCGGAGACACAGTCCAATACGTACTCCAAATATTATACACAGACTCCAACAATGTAGCCGAATATGAGGCTATGTTGCATGATCTTCGGATGGCAGTCTCCATGGGCATTCAACGCCTAGAAGTGCGTGGGGATTCGAACCTCGCAATATCTCAAATAAATGAAGACTTTGACGCCAAGGACCCAAAAATGGCGGCTTACCGCAATGCCGTCCTCAAAATGTCAGCTCGGTTCGAGGGGCTCGAATTCCACCATGTGGTCCGAGAAAACAATCAAGCGGCGGATATCCTCGCCCGCATCGGCGCTAAGAGCGACCCATCCCACCTAATATCTTCTTGTAAAGGCTATTCAAGCCATCCGTCGTGTGAGAAGGGGATACCGGCAATAACAGTCCGGATCCGACCACAACCCCAGATCCTGAATACTCTGGCGTAATCGGAGGCACCGCCACCGAAATAACACCTTCAGCCCACGTGATTATGGTTGTCATCGCCCCGTGGACAGAACCTTCTTAGCCTACCTAAATAGGCAAGAACTCCCTGAGGACCAAAATGAGGCACGTTGCATTGTGCGGCGCTCTAAAGCCTACAAGGTTCACGAGGGAGAGCTTTATAAGAAAAACTCTACCGGAGTACTCCAAAGGTGCATCTCCGAAGAGGAAGGACGACAGCTTTTGGCCAAAATTCATGCTGGACTCGGCGGCCACCACGCCGCAGCTCGGGCCCTCGTAAGCAAGGCCTTCCATACAGGTTTCTACTGGCCGACAGCCCGAGCAGACGCACAGGGCCTCGTCTAACATTGTGTCGGTTGCTAGCTTTTTGCAAATCAAAGCCATATGCCACATACCGCTCTCCAAACAATCCCCATAACTTGGCCCTTTGTGGTCTGGGGGCTCGATATGGTTGGACCCCTTAAAGGAGGAAGCCATGAGAAAAAATACTTGTTGGTCATGGTGGATAAATTCACCAAATGAATAGAAGCCAAACCAGTTAAAACGTCTGAATCCGGACCAGTGATAGACTTCATATCAAGGGTAGTACACTATTACGGTGTCCCCCATAGCATCATCACTGATAATGGCTCCAACTTCACAGCCGACGAGGTGAAAACTTGGTGCGGCAACATGGGCATCAAGCTCAATTACGCCTCCGTATATCACCCCCAAACAAACGGTCAAGTCGAACGAGAAAATGGTCTTATTATGAGTGCCATCAAACCCAGACTAGTGCGATCCTTAAAGGAATCAGATACGCACTGGGTTGAGGAGCTCGACCCCATACTATAGGGGCTGCGGACCACGCCGAATCGCACTACCAGATACACACCATTTTTTATGGTGTACGGCGCAGAGGCAGTATTGCCCTGCGACATCATTCATGACTCACCTCAAGTGCACATGTATGAAGAGAGAGAAGCCAAGCTTGATCGGCAGGAAAATTTAGATGCCCTGGAGGAGGAGCGTGATGTCGCAAAAGCCCGCTCCGCATTCTATTGGCAACAGGCTCGAAGGTATCAAAGCAGAGAAGTACGGGCCAAAACTTATAACGTTGGCGAACTCGTTCTATGCCTACCAGAGAAGAAAAAAGACAATCTCAAGCCCAAGTGGGAGGGTCCCTTCATCATTGATAAAGTTCTCACCGGAGGAGCGTACCGTCTGCGTGATGCATCTGATAATCGACTCGAGCCAAATCCATGGAACGCGGCAAGACTCTGAAGATTCTACGCCTAGTGCCGGACTCTGTGTTCGTCTCCTTACCTCCGCCCTTTTTTTAAGTTACATCTGCTTTCTTTCTTTCTTTCTTCCTTTTTCTTTAGGGCCTTAAAAGCTTGAAGTGTGTCTTGACTACACAATCTTGACGCGCCCTGCGCGCTCATTATACACGGGGGCTTCTTATACAGAAGCTTAATATAATTATCTCTCGGGCTTTATGCCCATTACATGTGTGTCACTTCTCCATATGTACCTGTTTTCGCCATTATATGCATCGATATGACTTAAGTTTTGGCCAAGCTGGGTTGCCTGGCTCATGTGTTTATGCCCTACATTCCCGTTAGTTCGGCTAGGGCATAAGGGGAGCACCTCCCCGATTGTTACTGCCGGATCAGCCGGATGTGTACCTCAGACTGGGTGAAGCCGAAAGCTAGCATTCTTAAGGGAATATTCGGTCGGTGAACAAAAGATGTTTCTTACCTATTACAATACATGCCCCCAGATGTTTATATCTTGCATCTCTTTTCGCAGTTCGGACATGCACATTAATGCATGCGTGCCCAGGGAAAGGAACCCTTAACGGAACTATTCTCCCTGGAAGATGTTTCTTACAATCCATGTAATATAACATAGCTAGTTGGTTACTTGTCTGTTCAAGCACTTATGACCCCTACGCATGGTTTCCACGCGTACCCCGGTTTTTTCATAACTGAGCGGGTATTCGGATACACTCCGGACTGTCGGGTCCGGAGGTTGAAGCGAAAAGGTCTGTCATGACAAATGATTTACAATCCGGCTAGGGATAAAATATGTCATTTAAAGTACACGGTCACTTAGACTGACTAAATTCTTCTTCTATACCATCCAACAGGTTGTCTAGCCTACAATCCTGTTGGGAATACTTTGTGGCTAAACCTACCTGGTCATATACCAGACTAACGGGGATCTCTTTCCCATCTGACCCTACAGGTCCGACCTCGGCCATGTGATTCGGGTCAACCTTGGTGTACCGCGTTTTCACCATGGCCCAGGCTTCCCTCGCACCTTGTCGGCAGGCCGATATCTTCCATAATCAGAAGCGCCACGGCGCTCCCTTGAGCATCTCTACAAGCTCCTCCATGCCTCCTGGCAGGGAGGAAGATGGCCACAAGGCCTGGGCAATATCCTGCATCACTTGCCGAACTTGCTCGTGCAGTTGTGAAAGCTCTTGCAGAAGATCGCCTACGGACCCGGGCATCTCCTCTTCGGGGCGACCTATCAGCATACCTACAAATATAACTCTGTTAGCCCATTTCTTTGCCGAACTGTATAAAGGTTCAATAGAGCACATACTAAAAATGCCATGTCGAAGCCTCTTGTTCTCCTTCACGGAGTCTGCAAGATGGGCCCGAACATCTCCCGGTTCAACGCCCAGCCGGGTATGGGCATCCTGGAGTTCATTTTTCTCTCGAATAACCTGTGTAAGCACGCGCTCGCCAGCCTCTAGTTGTCGTTGAGCATGTTGCTCATCCCCCGGCACGACCTCCGGATTACCTCCGGGATTGTCTGTGGAATCTATTGTTAGATTTGCATGCATGCCGAATACTAACTGGTACATGTCATTACATTCTTTTCGATCACGACAAATATTACCAGATGAGGCCTTCTTGGACTCCTCCATTCCGGCAATTGCGGCCCGTAGCTGGGCTTTGCACTCCTCCAGCTCTTGAAACAACTGGGTATTCTTCTCCGTAAGAACCTATGCATACATTGATCCTTAAACCAGTTGTACCAACTGTTTCAAGTCTCAGGGGCTACTGATATACATAATTATCAGATTTTCTTACCCGTATATCCTTTACATATTGGTCCGTGGCTCTAGCAAGGCCACCTTGAGCAGCTCGGATGTACGCGTCTCCTGAATTGAAGGCATTGAACGCCTCTTCGGAGAAATTAGGGTCGCGGAGTATGGCCCGTCGACGCCTGTGATTCATGGCGCTCTCCACTTCAGAATTCGTAGCGGACATTCTATCCGCATCCTCTGTAGGAGGACCGTCCGGCGTTGTCCCCGCATTAGCCTCCGCCCCTGAGTCCGGCTCTTGAGTCCGGCTGGTGGAGGCGTGGCCGGCAGGCTCTCCAGACACAGTCCGGCGAGCGTTTTTTCTGCCAGGGACCATGAACATTATTATATTTTATAAAGATGATTATCATGGAGCAGGATTTTAATCATACCTCTGCGACGGTGTCTCGGTCCTGACCGCCTTCCTTTTAATTAAGCCTACCCGGCTTCGGTGCCCCCTGTTGACGAGTCACCGCGGGTTCGGCACGGCGCCCTGACGGCCTTCCCTATAAAACACAATACATGTGTGGTGGGTAAGGCGCAAAGAAGGGATCCATCTCGGAGGTTAGGACTTTGGTTTTAGTTACACGTGATGCAGGGAGTAGGCCAGGATAATCAGCTATGATGGCCACTAAGGCACCATCACAGCTTAACTGGTAAAACATCATGTCGACGAGCTCCACCAATATGTTCGGATCTTCTTCGAGTCCGGGATCGAGGGCCCGGTTAGGGTCCTCTGGCTGTGGAGATGGGCTGTGCACCTCCCTCACAACTTTTTGTATAGTTCCTGTTATGAATTAGCGAGGTAAATGTTTGTGATGAAGAATGTAGGAATGAATGGAGTTGAGAAAAAGATAGCAGCTCACCCAGCTTGGGGGTTGTACATGGAAAGTCCATCCCGCGGCTTAATGCGGAGAAAATCCTCTTCTTCTCCTTTATACAAATCGGACAGTATTTTCGCCAGAGCGGTGGCGGAGTCCGAACCTTTATGACCGCAGCGGGTGGCATCGTCTTCTCCGTTGAAGTGCCACATGGGTTTCCCCCGATACTGAAGTGACTGCACCCCCCGCATTATGCATATTGACATAACCTCGATTATTGTCAATCCTGATTTGGCCAGCGTTTTTATCTGGCCCATCAGATAAAGGACCTCTCTGTTATCTTCCTCCTGGGGGCTCCGGGGGCGCCAGCTACTGCGTTTCTTCAGTGGGGCATTGGCAAACTGAGGAAGGCCTACCCGGATAGGGTCCGAAAGGGGGACGTCCTCTATATAAAACCACTCCGAAGGCTAGTCTTCAGATGTCTTCTTCGGAGTGCCGGATAGGTATCCGTTCCGGCGATGCGCCATACTTCGGCTCCGCCAACTTGGTATATGGATCCCTCCTGATTGCGAGGGACGAGGCAGAATAGCCTCTTCCATAGCTCGAAATGAGCTTCACAGCCTAGAAATAGCTCGCAAAGGGCGACATAACCTGCGATGTGCAGTATGGAAGCAGGAGTGAAGTTATGCAGCTGGAGGCCGTAGTGCTCCAGGAGCCCACGGAGGAATGGATGGATCGGAAATCCGAGGCCCCTCGGCAAGAAAGGACGAGGCATACTCGTTCCCCCCTGGATGGGTTGGGGAAACTGTTTGCTTGCTCCCTGCCATCGTAAGTGGCTAGTTCGGCTCAGACAGGGACCATATATGCAAGCGGGAGGAACCCCTGGATCTGCAACTCTACCAATCGGCCATGAGATACAGAACATTTCTCCCAATCATCTGGCTTAGCACTACGGGAGTGAGAGGAGGAGCTGCAGTGACCGGCCATGAAGGGATGACCTTTTTCGGGTGCGCTCTGATGAATCCTTGCTTGGGGAAGATGGTGTGATTTGGATCTGAGGATCCCCGTCTCTTTAATAGACGATCTACTAACATGATCAGGGTGGCAAATGTAAAAATGCCCTGACATCTCGCATTCGCTCGACACGTGGAGATTGCCATTATTAAAATACAGAAGCCAAGGAGTGCAACATTAATGGGAAGCTGGACACTACTCGTTACAACATGTACTCTGGATTTAGAGAAGAACCCGCCTTGCAATGCTGAAGACAATCTGCACGCCGGACTCATCGTCATTGAAGCCTGGTTCAGGGGCTACTGAGGAAGTACTGGATTAGGGGGTCCTCGGACAACTGGACTATGTACTTACGCCGGACTGTTGGACTATGAAGATACAAGATTGAAGACTTCGTCCCATGTCCGGGTGGGACTCTCCTTTGCGTGGAAGGCAAGCTTGGCAATTCGGATATGTAGATCTCCTTCTCTGTAACCGACTCTGTGTAACCCTAGCCCCTTCGGTGTCTATATAAACCGGAGGGTTTAGTCCGTAGGACGACAAGAATCATAATCATAGGCTAGCTTCTAGGGTTTAGCCTCTATGATCTCATGGTAGATCAACTCTTGTAATACTCATATCATCAAGATCAATCAATCAGGAAGTAGGGTATTACCTCCATCAAGAGGGTCCGAACCTGGGTAAACATTGTGTCCCCCGCCTCCTGTTACCATTAGCCTTAGACGCACAGTTCGGAACCCCCTACCAAGATCTACCGGTTTTGACACCGATAGGCGCCCTAGGGGGGTAGGGGCGCCCTTCACCCTCATGGTGCCCTCGGGACTCCCCTCCGGTAGATTTTCATTCTAGTATTTTTATATTTTCCCAAAAAACTCTTCATTGATTTTCAGCGCATTCCAAGAACTTTTATTTCTGCACAAAAACAACACCACGGTAGTTCTGCTGAAAACAACGTCAGTCCGGGTTAGTTCTAATCAAATCATACCAAAATCATATAAAACTATTGTAAACATGGCATGAATACTTCATAAATTATAGATACCTTGGGGACGTATCAATGAGCCAAAAGCTTTTCCTTAGGATTGTGCATTCCATCCAGGAGTTCGACAGCTACTTCATGTGCAAGAAGGATTGCACCGGCACACTTGGATTCACCTCAATTCAGAAGTGCACGACAACTATGAGGATGCTTGCATATGGAGCTCCCGGTGATTCACTCCACGACTATGGGTGCATGGCCGAGTCCACGACCATTAAGTGTTTCTATAAGTTCTGCAGGGCAGTGGAGGCAGTGTTTGGACCGCAATACTTGCGATCACCCAATGCTGAAGACACTGCTCAGATCCTAGCACAGAATGCAGCAAGAAGATTTCCTGGGATGCTTGGAAGCATTGACTGCATGCATTGGAAATGGAAGAATTGTCCATTTGCTTGGTAGGGGATGTACAAAGGCGTCAAAGGCGGTTGCAGTGTGGTACTTGAGGCAGTGGCCACACAGGACCTCTGGATTTGGCACTCCTTCTTTGGTATGCCAGGAACTCCCAATGACATCAACGTGCTACAGTGCTCCCCTGTCTTTGCCAAGCTTGTTGAAGGTCATTCTCCTCCGGTGAACTTTGAGATCAAGGGCGGCATTACAACAAGGGGTACTACCTAGCTGATGGCATCTATCCGAGATGGTCTACATTCATGAAGACTATCTCAAACCCTGTGCCAGGAGGCAAGAACTCCCACTTTGCGAAGGTTCAGTAGGCTTGCAGGAAGGATGTCGAGCGGGCATTTGGTGTGCTCCAATCTCGATTTGCTGTTGTCCAGTACCCTGCTCAAACCTGGTCAAAAGATCAAATGTGGAAGATCATGACTTGTTGTGTCATCTTGCACAACATGGTCATTAAGAACGAGCAGGAAGAGCCAGTGTTTGATTCTAAACCATACTACAGGCAGGGTCCTTTTGCTCAAGTTGATCATCAGCTACTGGCAACCTGGACTGCCTTTCTCAATATGCGTCAGGAGATCCGAGACCCACATGTGCATCAACAACTGCAACAGGATCTGGTGGGGCACCTATGGAGGCTGAAGGGCAATGCCTAGCTCGACGTGTGATGAAATATGAGTTTTTATTTGTTGAACTATATAATTTGTATTGAATTATTTGTTGTTGAACTATTTGATTTCTATTGATTTTCTGTGATGAACTGTGTGAAAAAATTACTTCTGTTGAATTTGCGCCGAACCACGGCGAATATGGGTCGATTTGCGCCGATATCGGGCCGATTTTTGCGGAAACTGGGCCGAAAAGCGGGCACATTTGCGAAAAAATGGGCTGATATCGGCGCCTGGGTGCGACCTAGGGGCGGCGGCTGGGAACCCAATCGCCCCTAGCGTGGCGATTTCCAAGCCTCCTGGAGGGCCAACGGCTGGAGATGCTCTAAGCACCGAGAGCAGGCGCCAGCATTGTAATATTGGGCCATCCAAAGTCCAGCCCGATTTATTTGTCAACTAAAAATAGTCCATGGTTCTAACCGCGGCCACTATATCTAGGTGAAATGTTGCTAAAAACGTATAGGCCAAATGAGGAGCAACTAATGAAGGAGCGCTTGTTCGGGAGCCTCCTGAAGGGTTACATGGGGTAGGCTGAGAGCGCGTCACTTGGCACGCTCACATCCGCCACCACGTGTCATGCTCTGGACACTCCCTCGGATTTTTGTTTTTTTATTTTGCGCACGTGTTTTAAATTTTTAGATTTTTTCTGCGGTTTTTCATCTTTTCGGTTTTCCACCGGTCTTTCTTAGCTTGTGACAAAAAAAATTTACGTGAAAAACATGTTTTCTTTTTTTCCTTCCGCGAGTGGTACAACCATGCCTCTCGAAAACGAAAATAAACCGTGTTTTCCTTTCTTTTCCTTCCATGGTAGGCACACTCGTGCCTCTCACGAAAAAATGTGTTTTCCTTTTTTTCCTTCCACAAGAGGCATGGATTTGCTTCCGAGAGGCGCGGCCGTGTCTCTCAGAAATGAGTTTCTCCTTTTTTTTCCTTTTTTCTTTTCTTTTTTGAATCCATGAACTTATTTCTTAAAACCGTCATTTTTTTCAAATTCATGAATATTTTTTCAAAATCGATGATTTTTTCCCAAAATCACTGAACTTTTTCAAATATGTGATTTTTTAACAAAATTTTGACAAAATTTTCAAAATGGATGATTTTTTCAACTCGATGAACTCTTTTTCAAATTTGATGAACTTATTTTCAAATTGATTAACTTTTTTTAAAATCAATGAACTTTTTTCAAATTTCCGGAAAACAATTAAAATTCATGAACAGTTTTCAAAATCAATGAAGGTTTTTCAATTTTCCAAACCTTTTCCCCCAAAACTATGATTTTTTTTGAAAATTCCATGAACTTTCAAAGTTTTAAAAAAATTCCCAGACTTGTTGACTTTATATTGCAATTTTATGAAAAAATAATTCAACACCGAGTTTTTTCTTCTTCTTTTTTGAAAATTTCAGTTCTTCCTACAAATGTCAAATGGTTGACGTTTTTGGTCAACAGCTGACCGACAACACTAACTGATAACCTATTGCGACCCCGAGCAAAAACCTAGTGCAGTGCGTGCGTGCTGGTGGGCCGCCCCACGCAAGGCTGCATGGCATGAAGGCGTCAAACAGAAAACAATCATGCAATAGATAATAGAAATAAACACAATAATTTTCCCACAATTATTTGTAATTTCATGTAATTTTACTCTCGTAACTCCTGTTAACTCCTATTTCTCCACTGTCTGATCGCAGTGAATGGACGGTCCTTAAAATCACCAATTACTAAATAGTGACTAGAGAAAATAAATTTGGACACATTACTTGTGACACATTTTACGTGCAGTCGAGTGATTGTTTGTGGTGCAGTTAATACATGACAGGAGGCGGAGGTTAAGATGAAGAGTGCAGTGCTCTTCGATATCTTGGTCTGCCAATGTGAGGTCATCCTCTAGCTGGATTCCATAGGTCAGACGCTGTTCGTTCGGGTCAATGCCTTCCACCTGGTGAATCTTCTCCTTGACACTATAAACTGTATCCGAGCTCCTAACCTGAAACACCAACGTCTTTCCTGACAAATTCCTGACAAAGATCTGCATCAGTTTTGGTCGTTGACAGACGACAAGGTCGAGAGTGGATCCATTTTGGATGTCATAGTACATCAAAGGATAGCGGCACTCCAGCTTTTGCTTGTTAAAGATGAGGCGCTGCTGGGCTGGATGAATGCCATACTCATCGTTAATCTTTGCCTTGACACTGCGGATAATGTCTATGCTCTTAGCATAGAGAGGTTTGTCCAGCATGTTGATGTTGATTTTCATCATTTCTTGGAGGCGGAGATGAAGGTTAGAAGTGGATCCAGCATGGATGCCATAATAAGCCAAGGTACGGCTGTCCTCCAGTAGCTTCCCGTCGAATAGAAGGTGATGTTGAACTTGAATCCTTGCCATGATGGCTTGGATGGTATCTGATGGATCGACTTGCAGGGTGATCACCTTGCCATAAAGGGTCTCCACGGAAATCCCCATCCCTCCTTCGAGGCGGGGGAAAAGATAAATGGTGAATTCCTTTTTAATGTCATAGTCGGCCAAGGTGCGGTTATCTTCGAGGTGCTTGCCAATAAATATGAGACACTGCTGGTATGGAGGGATGCCCTCCTTTTCATGAATCTTAGCCTTCACGTTATCAATAGTATTTGAACTCTCAACATCAAGAGTGATGGTCCTGTCAGTGGGAGTCTTCACAAAGATCTGCATCTGAAATGAGCACACCAAACATCAATGATTTTAGGCAAAAGTGTATTGCATGGCATATTGAAATAGTATCAATTACTCCAACAGATAATAGAACCAATAACATAAATATACACATCAGCCCCACAAATTGAGAACTTTTGTGCACATAATTGTTGCTGGTCCATCACAGAATTTACTAGGGAGTGTTGCCTAAATGAACAACCATTGCTAATATTTAGATTGTGTTTATGCAATGATAAGCCAACTCCGGTAGAGCTAGCACTGAGGACCTTGCAGCGGTACTTATATAGCTATATCGTTTCCATCTATCCAATATTTTGTGTACCTTGTTTAGTGACCTCAGGTGTTCCCCTATATATAGATTTGGACATGGATCTCTCTTGCATGGTTAAAACAACAAGTATGTACCACATACTTTTTAGATTATGTGATTATGACATACACTGAAATATCTTATATAACAGTTCACTTTTTTATTTTTATTATAGATAGGCACAATAGATTTACAATTTATTATAGATAGGCACAATACATTTACAATTTTGATATTTCTCCAGATAACTAATCATAAGATCTGACAAATCCTACTGGACTAGACACATGCCTCATGGCAATTGCTCGGGCATAGTCAACGTTATGCAAAGGTCACCGACCTTAATGGCTACTCCCTCCGTCCCAAAATTCTTGTCTTAGATTCGTCTAGATAAGGATGTATCTAATACTAAAACATGACTTGATACATCCGTATTTATACAAATCTAAAACAAGAATTTTGGGACGGAGGGAGTACAATCTATATCCAAACTAGAAAAACATAATTTGTTCTAGTTTGATGTTAAGTGGGAAATGTGTAGGTTAACATATAATTCGGGGAGGATTTGAACCCTAACTTCGCATGGCAAAACATCAACTTATGGGATTCCTAGTTCCCAGCTAGAAGGACATGGATAGAATAGTTGAGAATGTAAAATTGTTTTAGTTTGCAGAGGTATACTTCACTTGGTGTAAACCACACGACAAATATTTCAGCTAAGCTTGTATTCCCATTTAACACAAAGAAAATATAATAATAAAATAATACTCAAGAACAACAGGTGTACCGTTCAAAGGTTTTGGTCGTTTGGTAGCAAGAAAAATATATTTAACACTTACTAAATTCTTAATGAAATACTAGAAATTACATTATAAAGCATAATAGTATAAGAAATTACATTACAAACCGGTAGTGTGCATATTCTATGATATCTGGATGAAGATTTATTTTTTTAAGATATAGTATGTCCTCTGCTTCCAGGTTCATATCAGTCAAAATATCATGCCAAATATTGATCCCATAATTCTATATATCAGTCTATATATTTGTCAGAAGGTTGACAGACGGAGGATATATCAGCCGTATATTGGTCTGTATATACTTACAACCTACACACTCCCTATGTCTTAAAATAAGTGTCTCAATTTTAATACAACTAACTTTGTACTAAAATTAGTACAAAGTTGAGATACCTATTTTGAGATGGAGGGAGTAGACAACTAGAGCAACATGGAGGTAAGTGTAGAGCAGGTAAAATAAGCATATGGATTGACTCACGGGGATCAGGGTTTGCTCAGAATCAGCGCCGGAGAGGAGAAGCAAAGCGAACTGCGAGCTTGATTCCCACCGGAGAGGACAAGGCGCAGCACGTCGTCGCCCACCGGCGGAGAGGACAAGTGGA
>NC_057810.1:9656596-9657133 GCF_018294505.1 Triticum aestivum
CGGCGGCGCGTGATGATTCTTATTATTGAAGAAGGCCGTAAGCGTGCCGGCCACGTTTGTGTAAACCGTCTCGGTTTGTATGATTCCTTTTTAATTGTAAAACCGATCAATGCCAATGGGCAAGCGCTAGGAGCCGCTCCAGCAAGATTGAACGTTTAGGATCTGTCTAGGACTCGGTCAACTCGGTCGTCTTTTCCGCCCATCTCTGCACATCTCACGCCTCACTCGCAAGGAAAAAAAAACATGCGCCCTCCGCGAGCAGCGTTGCTCCCCTTGCGAGACAGCGGGAACATCTACCCCCCACCTCGTCGTCGCTAGTAGGGGCCTCGCTGCTCGCGTGTCTGGTACCGCTCGCAGGCTCATCATCACAGTCACCATGCACGTGCCCATCATCACAGTCACCTTGGCCTGCCAGAAACAAAATTGAGCTTGAGTCCTAGTGGAAAAGCCGTACTGTGTTGTTGGCCGATGAGGGGATCCAGTCCAGACTCATTGACTACGGCGGTTAGGCCATGGCGGCAGCCTATGAAGTCAACC
>NC_057810.1:9657656-9671827 GCF_018294505.1 Triticum aestivum
CTCGCTGGTGTGGACGGCGCTCCTACAGTGGCGCGGGGTGCTCATCGGTGAGGTTGGCTGGATCCCCTTGTTTGCATGGGCAGCGAGGTCCCGGTGGATTTTGTTGAGGATCGTGGTGTGGGGAGCCCCCGGGCTTTCCTTGTCAGATCTAAGGCGTTCCTGTCCCTGGATCTCTAGCGTGTGTGCACGTCTGTTGCTGCTGCTGGCTGCTTCGGTGGTGGAGGCAGGGAGCTTGTCCGGGGGAAACCCCTAGACATCGGTGGCGGTCAAAATTTTAACCACAACACAAGCAAAAACGGGCCTTATTTTTTATTTTGGAAAGATGAAGTTTTTATTATTATATGAACCTCATTTTGAAGCCAAACTTGGTCTGGGTTTATGAATTCTCTTGCCAAAATGACAACCGAACATGATTAGGAATCATTTAAATTGTTAAATCCATGTGGCAGGAATCATGTTTTCTTAATTGGATTTATGTTTCAACCAAATGAAACCTAACATAGATTCCATGTCATTTGATTTCTACCAAATGAAATGAGAGATGACAAACAAGCCGTAAGTAAAGAGACGGTGCAACGATGGCACGCATTGTCTTCTACTCCCTCCGTCTGGATTTTATTTGGCCCTCCGGTACCTTGGGTCAAAGTTTGATCGTCTATATGACTGACGAAACATAAAGTTTATGCTATAAAAGTATATTGTTAGATTCATATTGAAAAGAGGTTACCCACGGTATAATTTTTATGACATATAATTTCCACTTACTAGTTAAATATATTGTCAAATTTTGACCCAAAATAAGAGGCATAGTTCTGAAGATTCAGAAACTACTGCAAGGGATTATGAGAAACCACAAGAGTAGCAAAACGCAGGGATCTATCTCGTAGGATTTATGGCGTTTGTATTATTGTATATATGATGCTTCTTCAACTAGCTCCACCCTGCAACTCATGAGATGCCGAGTAGTTAACACATTCATGAGTAATGTAACACTAAATTCTTGTTTCTTGTACACAGGATTATGAAGTAATGACTTAACCGAACAATGCATTCATGAGTAATGTAACACTAAATTCTTGTTTCTTGTACACAGGATTATGAAGTAATGACTTAACCGAACAATGCATTCATGAGTAATGTAACACTAAATTCCTGTTTCTTGTACAGGATTATGAAGTAATGGCTGAACCGAGAAATTGGTTGTGTTTTCCCTGAAGAATCTCTTGGTGACTTGTAGCTGCAAGTGGTAAATCCGAAACAGGAAACAGAATTCTATTTCTATATAATTCAAATCAAGATAAATTTCAATGGTGCATAAATTTCAACAGACTGTAAGCAGTACTGATGTATCAGGGAAGGAGCAAGCTACTACTGTTGCTGAAATGCCTGAAGAAGTTCAGAGTCAAGCATCAACCCAAGCAACTCCACGAGTCGCTAACCAGGCATGCAACTTGACTAATGTCTGCTGGTCTCAGATAAAAATATACAAGTCAGGTGCATAGAAGAGCAATCTCAGCAGCAACCACATCGCATGCCACCGGCATACATAATACAAGAAACTACAGACACACAGTTTGAAGTACTTCACTGCACCAACTAGCCATGGCTGGCATCTCAGCGACATAGAAGAACTTCCCTACGCCAACTAGCCACGGCTGCATCTCAGCAATCCGACTTTAACTCTTAATACCTGCAGAACACATCCCAGTCAAACAAATTTGTAATGCTCTCTCACAGCAAAAAAAAAATTGTATGATCCCCAAAAATAAGCATTTAACATTGACAGTAAATGTCCAAAGCTGAATCATCCCAGTACACAAGCTAATACTACAAACGGAGAACAACAATAAGGGGACATTTAGTTTATACTGGCACCTATATGCTTACATGTTTTCAAGATTCTTGCTACATAACTACGTACAATCGCAGTAGAAACTAAGAGATCGGTGACTCACCGCTTAGGTCCAAAAAAGAATGGAAAAATTGTTTACATGTTCAGAGAAAATGCATTTATCCAGAATTATTGTCGAGTGAGTTTTGTGCCAGTTGTGACCATAAGGCCAAAATAAAATATGCACGGCTTGGAAAACCAGAGTTCCATAATAAGTATTACATAGTACTACGTGAAATTAATGGACTAGTACTACTCTTCGATAAAAAATAGACCACATGGTATTATGAATTGACAATTTCTATGAATGATCAATCAAGTTAAATTTTAAACTTGCAAGGAAAAAATAGTGAATAAGAAAACATAACAAGCTTTAAGCCGCCTCCAGATGTTCCAATTTCTTAATTACTTCAGATGGTTTCTCTACTGCAGCTATTGCCACTTTCCAATTTTTAGAACACCTCTGATGAAAAGATCATTACAAGCACATAACTGTATTTAGCGTTTAGCAATGGTCAGGCATCAAAGCAATATTTGTATTCCTGTTCTAGCTTTAATGGAGCTCTATAATAACAAGAAATTAGATAACCATAAGATGACCAGATCAACAGAGGAACAAATAAGAACATATTTTTATGTATCTAGCTCAAAATCCTAATAACAGGAACAATGTTACCGCAATAACGTACCAACAGTAACTGGAACGAATACGAGCGAAACAAACTAAATGGACTTTTTTGCTTGTGCAATGTAGATAGGGTGTATTACCTGCAGTATAGAAATTCCTGTAGGGATAAAAGGTGTCAAGACATATGTTGTTTCTTTTAACAATATGTTTGATCTGCATCGAGTCAACTTGGAGTGTGAAGTTGCCGGTTATAGTAGTGAGAACAATCACATTTGTGTCCTCATCATACCCGACGAAAAGTGCAGAATCCATTCTCCTTGGAACCGTACCATCGAGTGGAATGGTTTTCTGCAGAAGCACCCATTCGAAAACACCATCGCTGTTAGATTTCCTCTCCCATAATTTGATAGTCAGTTCCAACAAAATAGCAAGGCCTAGTCCATCATTCTCCATCCGTAAGAGCTGAAAATACCAGTCGTCGGTACCATGGTTTTCTACCGGCTTTTCGATCAGACCAATACTTTGCATTTCAAAATCAAACACAAGGACATCACCTCCAGAAATCAACAAGCAAAGTACATTCCCGACAAGGGTGCTGGGCCTTCTTAACCTAGACATTCCAGCTGTTATCGTCATCGTCGAGAAAATATCTCCCCAAACACCAGACGCCGAGTCGTAGACAGAACAAAATGCCGGTTTATTGTACTCAGCGCAAACCAAAACCAATTTAAACGGGCTCGAGAAACAATCTCCATGGACATGCCCATCTTCGGCATCGACGCACAATACAGTGCCATGCCAGCCACAGTAACTCCCCATTAAGGCACTGTTGAACCCTGGTGGAAAAGCCACGATGCGCTCCTCACTGGTGAGGGGATCCCACATGACGGTCTCGCCCTTATGAATGTTGATTAGGAGAGAGAGGCCATGCCGGCAACCCATGTATGCTTCATCTTCGTGGTAGGGTATTCTGCTCTTGGGGAGGGAGAAGCGGGCAGCAGGGATGCGGTCAGGTGAGTCCATGGCAGGAATGAAGTTTTTAGCATACCCTCTGAAGAAGCCGAGCAGAGGAGGTTTCCGGTGGTGCTTGCGGAAGCGTTTGAGGAACTGGGGGTCAGAGAGGATGCTGCCCCAGCGCTTGCTTACGGCGGACGCACGGGGGAGCGAGGACGGCTCCGGAGGGAGGCGGATGAGGATCTCGATGAGGAGGTTGTCGTAGCCAAGCACCTCGGACACTGGGTCGGCCAGCGGCACAGAGTAGCGCAGCCTACTGCCGTCCACACGCGTCGAGCCGGGAATGGGATCGGCCCTGGGATGAAAAGAAATGTAATCAATGGACACACATATGCAAATCAAGGAAGTTGCAAATTAAACATCCAACACACATATGCACATCCATGATCAATAGAATAGCATAGCATACAACGAGTAATAATTAATCAACTGGTTTCTACCATACACAAAGTAAGTGGCGTACTCACAAATATGTTACATCCATCCAGCATATATAATAGCATACACAAAGTAATGCAGAGGGAAAGGAACTGGATTGGGAATCTTACCCTTGGCCTTGGGGAACCTCAGCAGCAGCATCCATCAGAAGCACCTATCTCTCCACAGCTGCAGCAGGGGAGGATTGTTAGGGTTTGATTAGGAGGGGAAATCTAGCTAGGGTTTACTTTTACTACCAGGGAAAAATTAAGAAGAGAAAAGAAGAAGGGAGTTACTAGTTTAGATGGAGAGGGAGAGGAACGAGTAGATTGGGTTGCCAGACCTCGAATCGCCGGTGGGTGGCTGCCGGAGACGGGGCGGTGGGGTGAGGTCGCCGGCGGCTCCGCTCCTCCTTTCTCCGGTCCGCAGCTTTTTTTTAGAAACTTCTCCGGTCCGCAACTGAGAGTGGGAGTGGGGAACGACCACTATAGTAAGCATAATTTCTTCTTTTTTTTATTTTGTGAGATAATTTCATTTTTGGAAACCATGGTTTTTAGGAAAATCATGATGTTTGTTGAAGCATAAATATTTTCTTTCCATTTCTTGTGATACCCGATTTAGAAAAACATGAATATTCTTATATTTCTAAATTTTCATTTTTTTTATTTTACTACACTTTCTTGTAATATATTTCAAGGAGTTGTTTTTCCACAGTTTATATTTCTCAAAATCCCCCCCCCCCTATTTCTTTCAATTTTGTAAATTTATAAATCCCATTTTGATCATTGTTTGACCAAATAACTTGACTTTGGGAACCATTTTTTAGTTTCTTTATTTATTTTAAAAAAATTTAACACAAGATGGCAAAGAAGGCCGCAAAGCGAGCTGTTGGTGAAGCAAGGGGTCGGGCATATGAGGACCTCTACCAACGGTTAAGCATGAAGGAAGGCGAAAGGGACATCTATAAGATGGCCAAGATCCGAGAGAGGAAGACGAGGGATTGGCCAAGTCAAATACAACAAGGACGGAGCAGGCCAAGTCTTGGTGAAGGACGAGGAGATTAAGCATAGATGGCGGGAGTACTTCGACAAGCTGTTCAATGGGGAGAATGAGAGTTCTACCATTGAACTGGATGACTCCTTTGATGAGACCAGCATGCATTTTGTGCGGCGAATTCAGGAGTCTGAGGTCAAGGAGGCTTTAAAAAGGATGAAAGGAGGCAAGGTGATCGGCCCTGATTGTATCCCCATTGAGGTGTGGAAAGGTCTCGGGACATAGCGATAGTATGGCTAACCAAGCTTTTCAACCTCATTTTTCGGGCAAACAAGATGCCAGAAGAATCGACATGGAGTATATTAGTACCAATCTTCAAAACAAGGGGGGTGTTCAGAGTTGTACTAATTACAGTGGAATTGAGCTGATGAGCCATACAATGAAGCTATGGGAGAGAGTCATTGAGCACCGCTTAAGAAGAATGACAAGCGTGACCAAAAATCAATTTGGTTTCATGCCTGGGAGGTCGACCATGGAAGCCATTTTCTTGGTACGACAACTTATGGAGAGATATAGGGAGCAAAAGAAGGACTTGCATATGGTGTTCATTGACTTGGAGAAGGCCTATGATAAGATACCGCGGAATGTCATGTGGTGGGCCTTGGAGAAACACAAAGTCCCAGCAAAGTGCATTACCCTCATCAAGGGCATGTATGATAATGTTGTGACAAGTGTTCGAACAAGTGATGTCGACACTGATGACTTCCCGATTAAGATAGGACTGCATCAGGGGTCAGCTTTGAGCCCTTATCTTTTTGCATTGGTGATGGATGAGGTCACAAGGGATATACAAGGAGATATCCCATGATGTATGCTCTTTGCGGATGATGTGGTGCTAGTTGACGATAGTCGGACGGGGGTAAATAGGAAGTTAGAGTTATGGAGACAAACCTTGGAATCGAAAGGGTTTAGGCTTAGTAGAACTAAAACCGAGTACATGATGTGCGGTTTCAGTGCTACTAGGTGTGCGGAGGAGGAGGTTAGCCTTGATGGCCACGTGGTACCTCAGAAGACAACTTTCGGTATTTGGGGTCAATGCTGCAGGAGGATGAGGGTATTGATGAAGATGTGAACCATCGAATCAAAGCTATGGATGAAGTGACGCCAAGCTTCTGGCTGACAAGAGAGTGCCACAAAAGCTAAAAGGCAAGTTTTAGAGGACGGCGGTTTGACCCGCAATGTTGTGTGGCGCTAAGTGTTGGCCGACTAAAAGGCGACATGTTCAACAGTTAGGTGTGGGGAGATGTGTATGTTGAGATGGATGTGTGGCCACACGAGGAAGGATCGAGTCCGGAATGATGATATACGAGATAGAGTTGGGGTAGCACCAATTTAAGAGAAGCTTGTCCAACATCATCTGAGATGGTTTGGGCATACTCTGCGCAGGCCTCCAGAAGCTCCAGAGCATAGTGGACGGCTAAAGCGCGCGGAGAATGTCAACAGAGGGCGGGGTAGACCGAATTTGACATGGGAGGAGTCCGTTAAGACTGACCTGAAGGTTGGAGTATCACCAAAGAGCTAGCTATGGACAGGGGTGCGTGGAAGCTTGCTATTCATGTGCCAGAGCCATGAGTTGGTTGCGAGATCTTATGGATTTCACCTCTAGCCTACCCCAACTTATTTGGGACTAAAAGCTTTGTTGTTGTTGTTGTTCTTACTCACCCTTAAAAGGTCTTTCTCACAAAACGCCACTGACATTTTTTATTAAAAAAAGACTGATGACTATGTGCAAGTTGCCTGGAAAAAATCAAAGCGTCAGATGATCTTTTTTCCTCAGTATCGTCGTTATGGAAAGCCGTAGTTTTATTTAGGCAAGACTTTTTTCTGTGAGATCATTTCAAAAAAAATTATTTTGTGAGTAATTTTAATTTTGAAAACCATCGCTTTTTAGGAAAACCATGATGTTTGTACAATTTTTTAAATTTTATTTTCAAAGCGTCAAATGAGCATAAATATTTTCTTTCCATTTTTTTATTTTGTGATACCCGATTTTGACAAAAAATCATGAATATCCCTATATTTCTGAATTTTCTTTTTAATTTTACTACACTTTCTTGTAATATTTTTCAAGGAGTTGCTTGTACAAAATTAAACCCCCCCCCCCCTTCTTTTAATTTTGTCTAATTTAACCTCCGTCCCGTAATGTAAGACGCTTTTTGACATTAGTGTAGTGTCAGAAAAATGGAGCATGAAGCAGGGCCTGATTCAAAGGTCAAACCGTATAGAACTGAAACCGTGCTAAAAAAACTGAACATCACGGCCAAGGCCAAACATTTTAATTTTGACAGCAGAAACGATCTAAGGCAGCATTTTTCCTTATGCGCACATAGCCCCAGAGGCCAAGGTGCGGCCGGAAGAAAAACGTCGCCGTGGCAGTCACCGGTTGGCTCTCTGGCCAGGCCGCTGCGGTCTCTGTTTTTCCTGGAGGACAAACTTATTGGCAAGTCCAAGATCTGAAAAGTATCTTCGGTATAACTGAGGACAAGAAAATTTCTATGACAGATCCAGAATAAGGCTAGCATCTAAGGAAAAATCAGTAATTTTCTCCAGTCTAATAAAGTTCAAACAAAATGTCACAAGTCTTTTGCTTAAGAGCCAAGTTATAAAACTCTTTGAAGTTCAAACAAAAACTGACCAGATTTTTTTGATTTGTCTCCTCCAAGAAAGAGCCAAGTCTGTCTAACCCAATTAGGCAAACATCTCCTGTGAGTTCAAACAAAAACTCTTTGAAGTTCAAACAAAAACTGACAACATTTTTTTTGATTTGCCAGCATTTTCCTTGCAATCCAGAAATCCAATTAAAGTTAATAACCATTACAAGTTATCGGTGGCGAATATCCAGACACCGGAATATAAAAGGGTATATGAATGAAGCAGTTGAAAGTACTGAAGACATCAGAGGTGCTAAAGGGTCATGTTGCAACCCAACAATGAAGGTTGAAGTAGGCAACTGGGGCAGGGGATACAAGCAACGAGCAGGAGCAGCCCAGTCCGTTAACCAAAAAGAGCCCATGGTTCTATCTATATCTGCACTTTGATCATCAGCAGCAGCGCGCAACTGTGCCAGGCTTCAGTTTGATCATCAGCAGCAGAAATCTAAGTTCTGTGTCTGAAATCTACATCCAGGCCCCTCCCTGCCAAAAAAAAAAAGATCTACATTCAGCTACGGTCATCGGCCGGCAGAAATCTGAAGCCGAAATACACGAACGACATCGGAAAGAAAGATGCACACAGAAAAATGCAAACAATGGTCAAGTTGTTGGGTTTTGCTTGACCGGAAAGGTTGCTCAGAAGACATAAAGGAAACAAATCACACATACTAATTAACTGAAAGATTCCAAAGCAACTACCAAGTCACTAACAAAGACTGCTAACCTGACTACTGCCTACACATATTAGGAAATAATAGTACTCAACTAAAACCTACAAGTCCACTTCACAGGCAACCAACACACTACATAGAGGCTTAATTTCAGCGTCGGCCATGTCAGCGGCCACAGCAAACAAACATGGTAGAACCTACGGGAGAATGCCATTTCCACGTCTCGGCTCTCAAAAACCCACCGCACCTGCACAACAGTCAACATCGTCAGTCAAAAATCAATTTGTACTAGACATCCTCGCTGAAAACCAATCAAGTCTTATCTCACAATTGTGCATGATTGCAACAGTAAACAAGGACTCAATTGCCCGCTCAACATATACAACAATATCCAAAGATGAAAATCGTCTCAGCATCATTAGGAAAAGCTAAAATCAGCCCAGCAATAGAAGAGCAATCAATTTGTAGTTTGTACTGCGCACTACACATCATCAAATAGCCGACATGTCCTCAAGCTTTCTGCTGCAAAAGTACAGACGATCGCAGTACAGACTAAAAGTTCATTGACCCAATGCCTCCATCAGAGGCAAATAGCGATCTTCCTAATTATCTACTCATTCGATGTTTACTGTCACGAACTCGCTCTCTCAGATCGGATCGGAAGGGAAAGGGGATGAGATTAGGCTTGGGAAACTAGCTTGCTTTCCAAGGGGAGATGAGATACAGAGAGAGGGGTGAGGATCCAGATTCAGGTTCAACTCCATACCCCCCACACCGATAGCCCACACTGGCTTATAACCCCTGCCCACGCACCCAGTGCCACCCTTACAAGTGGGCCCGTGCCAACTGGCCACGGGGCCCCAACTCACTCGTCCACCGCATCCACCACCGGTGATGCAGGTGTGACATTCCCCATCCCTTGAGAACTGGCGCCGTCTTCAGTAGGTTGGTGGTGATCGCTGTTGGTGGCTGCCGGTGCATCCCAGACGGAAGCTTGTGGAAAGCGATGGCGAAGAGTGTCGTAATCTTCCCAAGTCGTGGCCGTGGCGTCGTTCTTCCAACGAATTCTGACCTGCACCAGAGCGTTGTTGCCGCGCTTGACCATGCGGCGTTCGACGATCTCCATTGGCTCATCAGCAGTTCCGGCGAGGTCCGGGGGCCGCGGCAGATCGGCGAAGACTGGAGTGTACTTGGGGGTGAAGGGCTTGAGCTGCGACACATGGAAGACTGGGTGGATCTTGCTGTCCATTGGAAGCTCCAACTTGTACGCGAGGTTGCCGATCTTGGCGAGCACCGTGAACGGGCCGAAGTACTTGTATGCCAACTTGGCGCACGGTCTGTTGGCCACCGAGGACTGTGCATAGGGCTGGAGCTTCAGGAGCACGGAGTCACCCTCTTCGAAGGAGCGCTCGGTGCGGTGTTGGTCGGCCTGCTTCTTGAAGCGGTTCTGCGCCCGAAGAATGTGCTCGCGCAGCCGTGCCGTGTGCACGCCCCAGTCCCAGGGTTCGCCGTCGATGATCGGCGTCGTCTTGTCGTCCCAGAGCGCCAGCGCGCCCAGGTTTGGCTCCACTCCGTAAAGCGCCTTGAAGGGAGAACACTTGATGGAGGAATGAAAGGAAGAATTGTACCAGAATTCGGCGGTTGGAAGCCAGCGGCGCCATTGGCGTGGCGCATCATGCACCGCGCACCGCAGGTACATCTCCATGGACTGATTGACCCTCTCACTTTGCCCGTCCGTCTGGGGGTGGTAAGCCGTGGAATATAGCAGTTTAGTGCCCGCGCTGGCGAAGAGCTCGCGCCAAAGTGCACTGGTGAAGACGCGGTCGCGGTCGGAGACGATGGAGTTTGGGATTCCGTGAAGCTTGACGACGTGATCCCAGAAGACCTTAGCCACTTGTGGTGCCTTGAAGGGATGCCGAAGTGGGATGAAATGCGCGAACTTGGTGAGCCGGTCCACCACCACCATGATTGAATCAAAGCCTTCCGATGCTGGTAGACCCTCCACAAAGTCCATTGTGAGGTCGCGCCATGGCGCAGTGGGCACGGGCAGAGGCGCCAGCTTGCCCGCGGGCTTGAACTGCTCATGCTTGGCGTGCTGACAGACCGGGCATTGTCGAACGTAGTCTGTAACATCTGACTTCAATCCCTGCCAGACGAACAGCTTCTTGACGCGCTGATAAGTGGCCGTTGCGCCTGAGTGCCCCCCGACCGCACTGTCATGTAAGGCGCTGATAACCTTAGTGCGGAGAGCTGTGTTCTTGCCGATCCAGAGTCGTTCCTGCTTGCGAATCAGCCCCTTGTAGAGCTCAAATCCCTCGTCGTCCGGGCTGCGGATGGCCAGGCGCTGCAAGCGCTCTTGTGCGTCGGCGTCTGTGGCGTAAGAGTTGGCGACCTCCTGAACCCAAGCCGGCTGACAAATGGAGAGCGCGTCCAGGTTCAAAGCTGCCCCCACGCGAGACAGAGCATTGGCCGCGCCGTTGTCACAGCCGCGGCGATAACAGAACTTGAACTGAAGGCCGACCAATTTGTCCATGGCTTTGCGTTGAAGGTCGGTGGCGAGTTGCTGATCCTGCAGATTGCACAAGCTCTTGTGGTCGGTAATGATTGTGAACGGCCCCCGCTGAAGGTATGCGCGCCATTTATCCACAGCCATCATGACAGCAATGAACTCCTTCTCGTAGGCGGATAACTTTTGATTTCTCACGCCCAACGCCTTGCTGAGAAATGCCACCGGGTGGCCCTCCTGCGCCAGCACCGCACCCACGCCCGTGTCGCACGCATCCGTCTCGATGGCGAACGGGCGAGCAAAATCGGGGAGAGCCAGCACGGGCGCGGTCACCATGGCGCGCTTGAGCAAGTCGAAAGCCACCTGCGCCTGCTCTGTCCAATCAAAACCCTTCTTGGTCAGGAGGTTAGTCAGCGGCTTGGCAATGATGCCATAATGAGCGATAAACTTGCGGTAGTAGCCCGTGAGGCCGAGGAAGCCACGGAGCTCGGTGGCCGAGGTTGGGGTAGGCCAAGCCAGCATGGCCTGTGTCTTCTCCGGATCCGTGGCCACGCCGTCCTTGGAAATGATGTGGCCGAGGTAGGAGATGCTGTCTTGTGCAAAGGAGCATTTGGACTCCTTTGCGTATAACTGATGAGCCTGCAGCAGATCGAGGACGATGCGAAGATGCTCCAGGTGCTCCTCCAACGTCTCACTGAAGATTAAGATATCATCAAGGAAAATGATCACAAATTTACGCACATACTTGGCGAAGATGGCGTTCATCAGGCACTGGAAGGTGGCCGGGGCATTCGTCAATCCGAACGGCATCACTTTGAAGTGGAAGTGACCGTGATGGGTCTTGAACGCAGTCTTTTCCTCGTCTCCCGCACGCATGCGGATCTGATGATAGCCGGCGCGCAGGTCCAGCTTGGAGAAGAATGCCGCTCCGGCTAGCTCGTCGAGGAGCTCGTCCACGATCGGAAGTGGAAATTTGTTCTTGACCGTAGCAACATTGAGCCGTCTGTAGTCGACGCAGAAACGCAGGTGCCGTCTTTTTTCTTGACCAAAAGCACCGGTGCGGCGTAGGGGCTCATGCTGTGCTCGATGACACCTGATTCGAGCATCTCTTGGACTTGGCGTTCGATCTCATCTTTCTGCAATGGTGAGTAACGGTACGGCCTGGAATTTGCTGGTTGCGCGTTCTCCACCAGGGTGATAGCATGGTCGTAGCGGCGATGGGGTGGCAAGCCCTTGGGTTCGGCGAACACGTCGGTGAAGCTGTCCAGAACGCCTTGCACGCTCGGTGGCACCTTGGTTGGCTGTGACTCGTTGGCGCGGGGCAAGTCCAAAACAGCCATGTACCATATGTCATTGCCGGCTTGCCATTTGCGCAGCTGATCAGGCTCAATCTCCTCCAACGCCTGCTGGTCTTTGGGTCAAACACCTTGTAGGGTGATCGCGGCACCCTGGTGCACGAATGTCAGGGATTTCTCGAGCCAGTGGCAGCTCATCGGACTGAACTGCTCCAGCCAGTCCATGCCAAGCACGCCATCATACGCCCCGAGATCCAACTGCCGCATGTCAGTGTGAAACGTGTGGCCCTGGATCCACCATTGCAGCCCTTTTACCATTCTGTTGCAAACCATCCTCTCGCCGTTTGCGACGCGCACATCAACTGCCGGCACAGCTACGGTGGTGGCCTTGACGCGCTCCACGAACGCGGTGGAGATGAAGCTATGTGTGCTCCCCGAATCCACGAGCAGCAACATGACTTGGTTGCCGACGAGCGCTCGGAGGCGAATGGTGTGTGGCGACTCTGTTCCAGCCACAGCGTGCGTGGAGAGCACGCAGCATTCCGGCCCTGGTTCCTGCTGCTCGGGCGCGTCCAGCAAATCCAGTGCGTGAACGGCCTTGTCACTGAGCACTTCCCCAAAATCCCCAATATGGATGGTGAGCAACTGCGTTGCGGCCTTACATTTGTGCTCGCGCGAGTACCTGTCGCCACACTTGAAGCAGAGGCCATTTGCACGCCGGTGGTCGCGCAACTGGCGCTCGCGGGCCAGCTCGTCGTTGGGTTGCCCGGCGCCGCCTGCCCGTGGTGCGCCCCCAAGTCGTGGTGGTGGTAGAGGGGCAGGCGGTGGGCGACCCGCTGGAGCAATGCGCGGGCGCGGTCGTTGCACTCCGGCTTCTTCCTCCACTATCCTGGCCAGAACGGCCGCACGTGTGATGCTTGAAGGTTCCTGAAGGCGAACTGCAGCCCGCAAATCATCCCGCAATCCGAGCAGGAACTGAGTGACGAATATCTTCCGGTTGAGAGTCGAGTCGAGGGCGAGCAAATGATACATGAGAGCTTCAAATTCTGTTCGATATTCTGCCACGCTGCCGCTCTGACGAAGCTGTAGCAGTTTATGCATTTCCACCTCGAATTCATTTGGACCGAATTCACTGATCAACGCCGTGGTGAACTCCTCCCAAGTAGAGGACCGGTGGCCATGGCGAAACGCTTGCAGCCAGTGTGCGGCATGGCCCTCGATGTAGAGCGACGCCGTGGTGACCCATGTGTGCGGCGGGATGCGGTACAGGTCGAAGTAGGCGAGGCACCGGTCGATCCAGAGGCTGGGCGCGTCGCCATCGAAGCGCGGAAAGTCGTGCTTGGGTGGCTTGACGGCGTATTCCTGCCCTTGGTCGTAGTGGACGCCGCGCGCTGGCCCATGCGCCGCAGTCTGGTTCGTGCCCGGAAACATCGAAGCGCCCCGTGTGGGCAACAGCGGCGGCCCCCCGTTGCTGAGACGCGGCGGAGGTGCGTGCGGAAGGGGCCCGTGCTGTTGCTCCAGCGACGTGACGGAGGACCCCTGCGGCTCGCCGTCTTGTGCGCCGGACGCTGGCTGTCGGAGACGCGTCCCCGCGGTCGGAGATGCTGGTGGATCGCGGAGATGCCGCACCTCGTCGACGTCCGCCTGCGTGAGATCCATCTGCTTGCGAAGATGCGCCAGATCGGACGAGACTTGCGTGTTGAACGCAAGCTGCGCCTCGATGTGCTTCTCGCCCGCACGCGTGCTGTCGTCGAACCGCGTCAGAAGGGCCTGGATCATGGACTTGAGCTCGTTGGATGATTCTGCCATGGCGGTGAGAACGTGGCGCGTCTGAGCAGAGGGCTTGGACGAAGGAGCCGTCGCCTCGCCCTAACTCCAGCCAACCCCACGGGGGATTTTTTGTGGATCTCGCCGGAGCGGACCACACCCCACGCGGTGGATGTTACGGCCGGTGAAAGGAACGGGGAAAAAGAGCGCGGCGGAGCAAAATCCGGGGGAAAAGTGGCTCTGAGTACCAAATTGTCACGAACTCGCTCTCTCAGATC
>NC_057810.1:9672175-9673643 GCF_018294505.1 Triticum aestivum
GATAGCCCACACTGGCTTATAACCCCTGCCCACGCACCCAGTGCCACCCTTACAAGTGGGCCCGTGCCAACTGGCCACGGGGCCCCAACTCACTCGTCCACCGCATCCACCACCGGTGATGCAGGTGTGACATTTACTTTATGTATCAAGTGCACATGAGAACATCATGAACTACAAAGTAGAAAGATCACGTTTCTAACTCCTCTGGAATACAAACAACAGTTAGAAATTTACCAAATTCATGTTGTAGAGACCTCAAACAAGAGATCACACGTCATCTTATTAAATACCAAACAAAAGGATATACACAGAGAAAAAATATAAGATAAGTTCCATCACCTGTTCATCAACCAACAAAGCCATTGGCAGATCTCATGTGTTCACATGTTCAGCTCCACCATCTCCACCAGCAACGCGCTTGACTGCAAGCAGAAGATGCCAAATAAATGCAAAAGCTGAATCAATATCATGAGCGGGGAAAAGACCAGCTTTCGTCACAGGGGTAGGAAAATGTAAATGAAGCCACATATATTGCCATTTGCAAGGGAAAATAGATAATACAAGCACATACTGATAGCATTACTTTTACGCATATAGTGATGACTAGGCAACGATAACTCTAGTTATATGATTTTGTTAGAGTACTTCAGTAATAAACAATGACTGAAAAATATCATAATCACCACCACCCTGACAAAGAAACGAACTACTCAATTTACTATCAAAAATATCTAGTCAACCCTCAAGCACACTAGTCATACTGCAGTAGAATGTACCAAAAATAATTAGAATTGAACTCAGCAAAAGTGACTCGACTTTGTTACGTATGCACCTTTGACCACGAAACGCCGCAGCCTCCTGTCGTCCACACGCGGCGAGCTGGGAATAGGGTTGGCCCTGGTGCAAAAAAGAAATCTGATGAATCGACACACATATGCAAATCAGGGCAGTTGCCAGAATCAAACACACATGCAAATCAGGGCAGTTGCCAGAATCAAACACACATATGCATGCACATCCATCCATCATACCATAGCATACACAAAGTAGTGGACTGCGCAAAAAAGAAGAGGGAGAGGAAACGGATGGGGAATCTTACCCTTGGCCTTGGGGAACCTCAGCGGGCTCCATCATCTAGCTAACAAAAACAAAATATCATACTTCGAGCTTTTATTTTATTTTTCTTGCTCGAGCCGCTAATAAATAAAGAGTCAAAAAAGCGTCTGAATGGAATCGAGGCTCCGTTTCAGGTAGCAAAGTAGCAAGCAATCCATTTGTGCAGCAGCAATACTAGGCTTCACTCTGCTCATCATCATATACTAGTACATAATACATAGTGGACATGGAAATGGCGCTGGCGCTGGCACTAGGTAGGCAAGCAGCAGTTCAATGGCGTTGCCAGTTCACAGGCAACAGGCACATCACAATCTAAACTGCTAAATTTGACCACTAGCTGCAGATATTAGGA
>NC_057810.1:9673866-9676109 GCF_018294505.1 Triticum aestivum
GATCATTATTCTTGAATCAGAACCCTCTTTGGGGAAGAGGATGTGAACACCAATACCAGTAGCCGGATTACCACCATACCCAGGCGCATTCTTCTTATGCCAAGAAGCATCTGAATATATTTTGGTACCTGAAATAGCCAAGTCAGATTTGAGGGTGGAGCCTTGCTGTACTTGTTCTTGCCCTTGAGAGAGTATGGTTGTAGATTTCTTCTCCTTCGAAGAAGGCAGCTCCCTATTTAGGTGTTCTTGGGGATCTTGCATATCTTGGATAGAGGCGATGGCTAGAGCAGCTTGGTGAACCTGATGGGGATGTGATTCTTTCCTACAAAAAAGAACATCGTTTCTTGCTTTCCACAAACACCACAAGAAGGTAAATATATTAGGAATAGATGCTTGTGGATGGTGCATGTTAATTAGAACCTGAATAATATCAAGAACAGAATTATGATTGAGAGCAAGAATATCAGATCTAATATACCAGGGGTGCCCGAACCAAGAGGCTCTAGCAAAGTTGCAAAGAAAGAAAAGATGCATTTCATCTTCATCTGAATCACATCTAGAGCATGTAGAAGAAATATGAGAGGAAAACCTGCCAGCTCTAAGACCAGTTGGGAGAGCATGCCTAAGTAAGCGCCACGCAAAAGTTTTAACCCTTGGAGCCATGAATTTGTGCTTCCAGACCTGCTGCAAAATATCTTTGGTTGATTGGTTCACCTGTCTTGGTTGATTTGCCTGCAAATTATGAATTTGTTGTAAACACAACTTATATGTACTCTTAGAATTGCACTTACCATAAGGAGTGGGCCTCCAACAAAGGATATCCCTACTATCATCAAGAACTATAGGAGTTGCAATAATAGCCGAAGCAGTCGGTTCCTGAAAAAGGTTAGTAATGAACTCAGAATTCCAAACTTTTTGGCCTGGTAGCCAAAGATCAGAGACCTTAGCCGGGTAAATAAAAGCAGTATGCTGGACAATAAGGTGATCATATATGTTCTCCCAAGTGGTACACCAAGGTGAGCTCCAAATAGAAATGTTGCCTTGGGTGATCTGATAAAAAGAATGCTCCTTGAGCATCGGCAAGACCTTGAGAATGGAAGTCTAGAAAGCAGATTTCGTAGTATTTGGAGTAGCTCTCCAAATGGAAGAATCAGGAAAATACTTAGCACGGAGAACTTGGTAGACTTGGCTTTCTGGATTTTCAGCAAGTCTCCAGGCAGCCGCAAGAAGAAGACCTTGATTCATAGCCAACATGTTTTTGATTCCCAATCCACCTTCTTTTTTAGGAGTACAAATATCTTTCCAAGCCCTGAGACATAAAGCTCTTGCACTAGCTTCCTCTCTAACACCAACCCACCAAAAATTACGAATGATTGCCGTGAGCTTCGCAAGGAATTTTTTTGGAAAGAGGATATTGGACATATAGTAAACAGGTATGGAAGCGAACACCGAATTGATAAGCTCAAGTCTAGCAACATGGGATAATTTATCAGCTTTGTAAGTGGGAAGCTTATTCTTGAATTTATCATAAACAAAGTTGTAAGCCGAAGCACGGTCCTTTGCAGGAAGGATGAGAGGGTGGCCAAGGTGAGTTGATGTACTATCAATAAGGGTAACTGGGAAAATATTAGTAATATGTTGGGCTAGAGACTGGGAGACAGTAGCACTAAAAAGAATAGAAAATTTGTGCCAATTTGGAGTCTAACCTGATTGGGAACAGAAGTGGTTGATGAGATGAGCCATTTGGGTAGCTTCCTGAACTGTGGCATTACCACAAACCAACAAGTCATCAGCAAAAAGCATTGAATGAATAGGTGGACAGTTTGGACCAAGAGAAATGCCAGACAGTTGATTTTGTATCATAGCATCATGCAGGCTTAAAGAAAGCTCATTAATAGCAAGAACAAATAGATAAGGCGATAAGGGACAACCCTGTCTTAAACCTCTATTGCTACGAAAGTTCGCAAAAGGCTGGCCATTATTAATGACTAAGAACCTTGGGGAAGAGATGCAAGCATACACCAAATTTATGAAATGACCGTGCAACCCCCTTCGCGAAAGAGCCGAAACAATGAAATTCCATTCAAGTCGATCGAAAGCCTTAGCCAAATCAATTTTAAGCAAGAAAGCTTGTTGTTTCCAAGATTTAAGAGCAAACGAATGAGTTATCTCCTGAGCCAAGATGATATTGTTAGATATGCGTCTACCCTCAATGAAAGCTTGTTGAGAATGATCAGTATAAT
>NC_057810.1:9676411-9678240 GCF_018294505.1 Triticum aestivum
AGGGAGATGAGGTTTGAGTCTATTGGCCAAGGTTTTGGAAATGATCTTGTAAATGACATTACAAAGACTTATAGGACGATAATCTGAAGGAATTCGAGGAACTAACTTCTTAGGAATAAGAGCAATGTGAGTATCGCTAATGTGCGAAGGCATTATACCTGTTTGGTAAAAGTTCCTTACCATAGTCGTAACATCATCACCAATCCAGCTCCAAGTGGCAATATAGAATTCTACATTGAATCCATCGGGTCCAGGAGAGGCATTTATCTTCATATCCTTGAGAGTATTAAGGATCTCCTCCTTATCTGGTATGCTATACGTGTAGTCATGGCTGTTAGAAAGGAGCCTGGATGCTAGAAAAGGTCTGCCCACATTCACATTAGGAGAAGCAAAAATATATCTGAAGTAGCTAACAAAAGTATTTGCAATGGCCTGAGGATTGAAGTGAATGTTATCATTCTCATCTTTTATTGAAACTATAGTGTTCTTCTTTCTTATTTTAAGAACCGCATGATGAAAAGAATTTGTGTTCATGTCCCCTTTTGTTGCAAAATTCTTCTTAGCCCTTTGTCTATAGAAATCAGTAAGCTTCGACTTATTTTGTTCATACCTGACAATGAGTGTTGATTCCAGTTGATGGTCCTACATGGATAGAGGCTGCATTTGAATACGGTTGATTTGTTCTTCTAGGCTGGAGAGTTCCTGTTGTAAAGGTTTCTTATTTTTGCACCACACTTTCAGAGCACCTGCAAGATTGTTAGTACGAGCAGAAAAATTTCTGTTTGTACTAGAGGCCCAAGCATTCTTTGCAGAAGATTGAAAATCATTTTCTTTCAACCACCAATTATCAAATTTGAAAGTTTGCTTAGGTTTTTTGTGTTGACCTTCAGTGGTAATCAAGATAGGAGCATGATCGCTAAGAATAATAGGAAGATTAAGAACTTTAGTATGGGGAAACTCATCACACCAATCAGGATTAACTAATCCTCTATCAAGCCTTTCATAAGTAGGATTGGAAGAAAATCTTCTATTTGTCCAACTATAAGCAGGCCCCGAAAATCCCAAATCAAAAAAACCACAATTCTTGATCAAAGCACGAAAGGCATGCAAGCGACCATGATTCACATTAACATTACTTTTATCCATATCATACAAAAGCTCATTAAGGTCTCCCATACATAATATAGGCTTGCCAGGATTATCATACACAAAATTAGAAATTTGATCCCAAATCATATCAGTTTGTCTATGATATGGATCACCATAGATACAAACAAGCCCAAAATCCCTACCCGTAGCAATATGTACAACGGTTGCTAATATATCGTAGAAGGAAGCCATATGCACATGAACTTGAAGCTCATCATTCCACATCAGCCAAAGACCACCAGAGGATCCTCTTGAAGGAACTACAATGCTATCACACATGTCAAAACGATTATTAAGATCTCGAGCTTTAACTTTGGAAGATTTAATTTCAGAAACAAATGTTACCTGAGCTTTTGTGGAGTGAATGAGCTTAGCGAGGTACGTCATTCTTTCATTGCCGAGGCCTCGCCCCATCCCTCGGCAATTCCATGCGATTAGTCTCATGTTGACCGAGGCGCGTTAGGGCCATGCGCCGCTGCCCAGTCATAGTCCCTGGGCTCTCCCAATTGAACTTCCTCAATATCCATTCTGTTACCACCTCGAACAGTAGTAGGATCATCTTGATCTTGAACTGGAGTTGAGACTCCGGAGAGATTGCCAGGACGATCATCACCCATACCCATCTGGATATGGTGATCAAACGCAGCTGCACTAAGAGATGGCGAAGGCGATCGAAGCTT
>NC_057810.1:9722665-9728698 GCF_018294505.1 Triticum aestivum
CTATGTAGCCCCTTGTCGCTATTTTCGGCAATTAACTTGCCTGCCTGCTTGAACACCCAACAGTCCCTATTGGTGTGGTTAGCTGGCTTTTCAGGGGTGCAATGTATCTGGCACAAGCGGTCGAGAATTCGGTCCAAATTGGACGGACCCTGAGTTGTTCTTTTGAATGGCTTTTTCCGTTGACCGGGTTTAGAGCCTCTGAATCCGGCATTAACTGCCGTATCCTCACTGTTATCGCCGTTAATGCGGCGTTTGTTTTTGTTGTGACGTGACCTGCCACTACGGTCCTTGATATCCGGACTGCCAGAATTTTTGTTGAGGTTGTTGCTGCGTGCTAGCCAGCTGTCCTCACCCGCACAGAAGCGGGTCATGAGTGATGTAAGGGCTGCCATGGATTTCGGCTTTTCCTGTCCCAGGTGCCGGGCAAGCCACTCGTCGCGGATGTTATGCTTGAAGGCCGCGAGGGCCTCGGCCTCCGGACAGTCGACGATTTGGTTTTTCTTGGTTAAGAACCGTGTCCAGAATTGTCTGGCCGATTCGTCTGGCTGCTGAATTATGTGGCTTAGGTCATCTGCATCTGGTGGTCGTACGTACGTGCCTTGGAAGTTATCGAGGAATGCGGCTTCCAGGTCCTCCCAACTCCCGATTGACTCTGCTGGCAAGCTATTAAGCCAGTGCCGGGCTGGTCCTTTAAGTTTGAGTGGGAGATATTTGATGGCGTGGATATCGTCTCCGTGGGCCATGTGGATGTGGAGGAGATAGTCCTCGATCCAGACCGCGGGGTCTGTTGTGCCATCATAAGATTCAATATTGACGGGTTTAAACCCTTCTGGGATTTGATGATCCATTACCTCATCTGTGAAGCACAGTGGGTGTGCGGCGACTCTGTACTGGGCGATATCGCGACGGAGCTCAAAAGAGCTTTGTCTGTTGTGTTTGGCCCGGCCGGACTTACTGTGTCCGGGGTGACGGTGATCGTCACGTATCGTGGGGCGCCCACGTGATCCATAGATCGATCTTCATTGTCTTGCCTTATCCTCCAATATGTCTCGCAGGTCCGGAGTGTTCCCCTGTGGCCTTGTGCTTTTCGAGCGATGCCGGGGTACGGGTCTAGTGAAGGGCCTTGAGGCCTCTCTATCGCGACCACGGGGTGGTCGATCAGCCGTACTGTCTCCTGGTGAAGCGGGATCATATGCCTCCACCTCTAATCGGGGGAGCAACTTACGTTTGGGGTAGCTTTTGGAGGGGCGTTCGAGTTCATGCTCTTCGGCCGCGAGGACTTCGGTCCATCTGTCGGCTAGCAGATCTTCATCAGCTCTAAGCTGCTGCTGCTTTTTCTTGAGGCTGTTTGTCGTGGCCATAAGCCTGCGTTTGAAACGCTCCTGTTCGATGGGATCCTCAGGCACGACGAATTCGTCGTCGTCGAGGCTTGCTTCGTCTCCGGAGGGAGGCATATAGTCCTCTACCTATTCTTCGGCCGCTCTCTCATGAGGGCTGGCGTCCCCCTCCTCCTGTGCTGGATCTTGCTAGAGTGGGTTGTCTTCGGCGCTATCCGGTGTATTATTGTCTCCAGTGCCGGAATCCTCATTCTTGCTATGGCGGAATTTAGAGCGGCGCCGCTGACGCCGGCGCTTGGGCTGTTTCTTGGAGCGGTCATCCTCCGCTATTCCTTCGCCGTTCCCATCCTTTGGGATATCCACCATGTATATGTCGTATGAAGAGGTGGCTTTCCAGTGCCCAGTGGGCGCTGGTTCTTGGTCATCTCCGGCATCGTCGTCCATACCGTCGATGTCCTCAGAGTCGTAATCTAGCATGTCGGTTAGGTCGTCGACAGTGGCTACCAAGTGGGTGGTGGGTGGGCTCTGAATTTCTTCGTCGTCCGCATCCCAACCGTCCTGGCCGCGGTCCGGTCAGGCCTCTCCTGATAACGAGAGTTACTTTAGCGAACTCAAGATGTCGCCGAAAGGTGAGTGTTGAAAGATGTCCGCCGCGGTGAACTCCATGATCGGCGCCCAATCGAATTCGACTGGAGGGGGCGCGGGAGGTCCGGAGTCCGGCAAGGAGTCCGGCACCTCGGAGTCACGAGCTTCATGGGGGACAAGATCGGTGTTCGGCTCTATCGCCGTAGAGGTTGCAGCCCCCGAGGCGGTGTCTAGGCATCCATCCTCGATCTGCGGAGCTGGCTCCGAATTGAAGATCGGAGTGGTTTTGAGTGCGGCCTCCAGGGTACTGTCCGGCTGCAGAGGTAAATCATGCCCATCGTGATAGTATGGCACGCTCGGCTGTGGCTCGAATCCGTCGAGGATCAAGTCCCCGCGGATGTCAGTAGTGAAGTTCAAACTTCCAAATCTGACCTGACGGCCAGGGGCGTAGCCTTCGATCTGCTCCAGCTGGCCAAGCGAATTGGCCCGCAGTGCGAAGCCGCCGAATACGAAAATCTGTCCGGGGAGGAAAGTCTCACCCTGGACTGCATCGTCGTTGATGATCGAAGAAGCCATCGAGCCTATCGGTGACGACACAGAGGAACTCTCAATGAAAGCACCAATGTCGGTGTCAAAACCGGCGGATCTCGGGTAGGGGGTCCCGAACTGTGCGTCTAGGCGGATGGTAACAGGAGACGAGGGACACGATGTTTTTACCCAGGTTCGGGCCCTCTTGATGGAGGTAAAACCCTACGTCCTGCTTGATTAATATTGATGATGTGGGTTACAAGAGTAGATCTACCACGAGATCAAGGAGGCTAAACCCTAGAAGCTAGCCTATGGTATGATTGTTGTTCGTCCTATGGACTAAAGCCATCCGGTTTATATAGACATCGGAGAGGGCTAGGGTTACACAGAGTCGGTTACAATGGTAGGAGATCTACATATCCGTATCGCCAAGCTTGCCTTCCACGCCAAGGAAAGTCCCATCCGGACACGGGACGAAGTCTTCAATCTTGTATCTTCATAGTCTTGGAGTCCGGCCGATGATGGTAGTTCGGCTATCCGGACACCCCCTAGTCCGGGACTCCCTCACCCTTCAACAGCCACTTGTTGAATCATGTCAGGATGGTTTCCATTAGATCCCCCCACAACCAGACCACATTGAGTCTGATCTCTGTCGTAAACATCAATTGGTATCTGGCTGCCACCATGGTAAATGTTACGTGACTCCTTTATAGTTGAAGTTTTAGTGTGTGGAGTTGAACCTTTCTGATGGTAGTTTCTGGCTAACTTCTCATTATCTTTTTCATTGCTGAATTCTGTTGGGCAAACAACCGAAGCCAAGATTTTCCCTTTTGACTCCTCGGCAAATAAACGTTGGAATCTAGTAAGTTGAGGATTCTGATGTGAACTGAAAACTGGATTGAAAGAACTTCTATTTGTTGTATCAAACTGAGGAATGAGCTCTAGAGTATTGATCCATTCTCCAAATCTCTTTGATGGAACATCTGTAGTAGAAATTCCTCTTTTTTGCCTGTTTAAGATAATCTGATTCCTGAGAGGACATCCCTGAACATTGTGGAACATAATTCCACAGAAAGTGCAGATTCTCCCAATTTTCTCATAGAATAGATAAGCTAAACCAGATGATTCATTTGGAAAGTTGACCATAATCCTATCCTTAATTGGACTATTAATCTGCAACCTAGCAGTGCCCCACATATACTCTGCTTTAGCATATAGCATACCCTGATGAAGTGGATGAAATTCAGATGGCTCTCCTACCTGTTCCAGAATACTTGTAAGCAATTGAATTGATCTGAAACTTCTTGGAACCCCATAAATCCTGATGGTGACATATATAGTGTCGAACCGATAGTCCTCCTTTTCTTTTGCCTCGTCAGAAGGATCGAGCCACTCCAACAACAGATTATCAGAACCCATAATCCAAGGTTGTCTTGTGATAACAAACATCATAGCTTCTAATGTTCTAAAATGAGCCATGAACATCGACTTTGATACCTGAGATATCCCATGATAATTACTTCTCCAAGCTTTGGCCATTGCCTGTTGCAGAGTTTGCAGATTTAGTACTCTAGCTGGACTCATTCCAGTGGCTGCGAGAATGATGAGCATGTTGAACTTCACATCTGCTCCAAGCTCCATTGTTTCTTGGGCTGCTTGAACAGAGACAATTTCTGGATCTTGCAAATTGAGTGCCTGCAAATCCAAAGAAAGCATGGCCTCTATGGGGGCTTGAACCGAAGAGGATCCAGGCGGAGCTAAACTAGGATCTCCATGTCCTCGCAGCAGTAGTGGATTGGATTTCGGCCTCGGATTCGTCCGGTCCATGACCAAAGAAGGGGGAATGGCTTCCTCCGACGGATCTAGAGGAATTTGGGGCTCCGGCTGGGAAGGAAACGAAGCATAATGGAGATGGGAAATCAGGGACGGAGGATTGAGGATTGGATGCATGGAAAGAAAGATTGAGGGAGAAGGATTTGGATAAATCTAGAAAGAGGAGGAGGAGTCCAGAACGGCATAGAGCCAGACGCCTAAGCGGCAAGTCGGTCCACCGGATGTCTTACTTGGGCGGGGACACCGTGAACTTGTCAAGCGCTAATAATAAGTATTCAGTGTTTGGCTGATCCTACCGGGAGAAGTCAAATCCCAAATCCACAAACTACCTAGCACCTTGACTTGAGACGAGGGAGGATGGCTGTGGAGGGACGCAGAGGAGGACCTCCCGGAGCACGTCCGAGTCGAGATCCCCTCAGGCGATGGTGAGCTAGGGTTCCACCTAACGGCGAAGGGACGACAGAGAGTCACCAAGGAATGCAGACCCGACCGAAATTGGGTAGAAGGATCTCTCTTTCGGAGATAAGCAAGGGGATTCAGGCTCAGGGGCGCTCACGTTCCTCCCAGGGCAGTGCCGGAGCGCCTCCGTCCGTCGGTCGCCGGGAGGAGCTAGCTAGGGGTAGGACCCTAGGAGCTCGGCGGAGGTTGGGGCAAGGCCGGCCAACGGAGACCGGGGAGGGAGAGAGAGACGGCGGCGGGCGGACGGAATATGGCACCGACGATACGGGAGGGGCGGCCGCCGGCGCTGGATGTGGTATGTTCGTTCTCTCCCTTCCTTTTTCCTTCTTTTGCCCTTCCAAATGGCTTCCACCTGAGAATGTACTACAAGGGTACCAATGTCTTTTCCACTTTGCTGTGCTAATGTGATACTCTACTCACTGTCCCTGGCTTATACTCCTACTACTATACACCTTCTATAAGTATGGAAATCACTGTCACTGGCAAATCATATGTGAAGAGTTGATATTCCAACATGGTCATTAGGCCCAAGTCTTTTTAAGGTGGAGATGTAATTTTTTAGCCAGGCGGCAAATGAAACAACTCTACTTTGACATGTGCTACTACAAGGTGTTTCAATTGGTGCAATGAGGAAGAGTGGGAGAAGGGGTTGTTGTTCCCAAACCTTTTCAACAAATAAGAGTTCAGCGGTGATTCCAGACCACCACTGGTGAAGGTTAATCGGTGACCAGTCCTCTAACATTGTGGCCACAAGGAACGGGGTCACAGTTATGGTCATACATCCAATGGTTTCAAAACTCCGCCCCCACGGGGTTGCGGTCCTCATCATTGGGCAAGGTGTCGAACCACATGGCATTTCTGATTGATTGAAGATACAAGAGCAAATCCAAAACAACTAACACCAACACAAGATTGCTATAACAGGATTATGAGCATTGATATTTGATCCTCTCATCAAAATTCTAATATATTAGTGATATATGGTCACCTCCTCTTTACCTGTGACGCCCGGATAATTAAGCTACAGTAATCCCGGGCTAATGGTGCCACGTCACCACGGTTACTGTTGTTAACCTTGCGATGATTCGAAACCGTTTCAAAATTCAAATTCAAATTAATGTCAATAATAAAAGTTTTCAAAAATTAAAATAAAAATGTTCGGATTGTACTAAATATTACATAGATAATTATGGTGTAGAAGGCACAGTTTTATAAAATACATAAATATTTTAAATTGAATTAAAACAGAAGAGAAAATAAGAAAAGGAATCAAAACTAAAACAGAAAAAAA
>NC_057810.1:9729545-9736648 GCF_018294505.1 Triticum aestivum
GCCGCCCCTGCCGTTGCCTCGCCGGCGCCACCGCCCCCCGTTCCGCTGCTGACCCCCGGCCACCTCCGGCGCTCGGCGTCGGCGCCCAGCCATGCCCGCGCGGCTTCTGCACGGGTCAGGCGCCCGCGAGCCCCTGTGCCCGGTACCCGCACGCACGCACCCGGTTTAGCCCCACCCACGCCCTAGAGCAGAAAAAAAAAGAAAAAAAAGAATAGTAAAAATAATAAAAACAAATAAATTAATTAATTAACTAAATTAAATTAACTTAACTAATCATGTTTAGTTCACCTAATTAACTTTTGTTAATTAATTAAACAGTAATTAGATTAGTTAAATCCTAATTAGAATAAACAGAGTATGACATGCGGGACCCACACGTCAGTTTGACCCAGTCAACCTCTATTGACTGCTGACATCATGCTGACGTCATGCTGACATCAGCAATCACTGTTCTGGATAATGTTGCATTAAAATAATTAAATAAATCCTGAAAATGATTTAAATCTTTTAAAATTAATAGAAAATAAACCGTAGCTCAGATAAAAATACTTTCTACATGAAAGTTGCTCAGAACAACGAGACGAATCCGGATACGCAGTCCGTTCGTCCGCCACACACCCCTAACCTATCGAACTCGCAACTTTCCCCCTCCGGCTCCTCTGCCCGAAAACACGAAACACCGGGGATATTTTCCCGGATGTTTTCCCCATTCGTCGGTATCACCTACTACCGCGAGTGGGCACCCCTAGCACCGTTACTTGTCTTGGCATGCATCTTTATGCATCTGTTTGCATGGTATTCATTGTTTCTTCCCCCCTCTTCTCTCCGGTAGACTACGAGACCGACGCTGCTGCTGCCCAGTTCGACTACGGAGTTGACAACCCCTCTCTCTTGCCAGAGCAACCAGGCAAGCCCCCCCTTTGATCACCAGATATCGCCTACTCTTCTCTATACTGCTTGCATTAGAGTAGTGTAGTATGTTACTGCTTTCAGTTAATCCTATACTGCTGCATAGCCTGTCCTTGCTACTACTGTTGTTACCTTTATCTGCTTTCCTACTGATTAGTATAGGATGCTAGTGTTCCATCAGTGGCCCTACACTCTTGTTCGTCTGCCATGCTATACTACTGGGCTGTGATCACTTCGGGAGGTGATCACGGGCATATACTATATACTTTACACTATTACATTACCTGCGATACTGTTCGGAGATGGGGGGCTGAAAGGACAGGTGGCTCCATCCCGGTAGAGGTGGGCCTGGGTTCCCGACGGCCCCCAACTGTTACTTTGTGGCGGAGCGACAGGGCAGGTTGAGACCGCCTAGGAGAGAGGTGGGCCTGGCCCTGTTCGGCGTTCGCGTTTACTTAACATGCTTAACGAGATCTTGGTATTTGATCTGAGTTGGTTACGAGCCTATACGCACTAACCGTCTACGCGGGAGTAGTTATGGGTATCCCGGCATCGTGGTATCAGCCGAAGCACTTCGTGACGTCAGCGACTGAGTGGCGCGCGCCGGATTGGACTGGAACGCCACTAGGCTAGGTCTGCTTCCGGCCGCGTACGCAACGTGCAGGTGTGCTCAGGGCGATGGGCCCAGACCCCTGCACGCTTAGGTTTAGACCGGCGTGCTGGCCTCTCCGTTGAGCCTAGGTGGGGCTGCGACGTGTTGATCTTCCGTGGCCGGGCATGACCCAGGAAAGTGTGTCCGGTCAAATGGGATCAAGCGTGCTGGGTAAGTTGGTGCACCCCTGCAGGGAAGTTAATCTATTCGAATAGCCGTGATCTTCGGTAACAGGACGACTTGGAGTTGTACCTTGACCTTATGACAACTAGAATCGGATACTTAATAAAACACACCCTTCCAAGTTTCACAGACAACCTGGTGATCGCTTTTCCACAGGGCGAGGAGGGGAGGATTGCCGGATAGGATTATGCTATGCGATGCGATTGGAGATGCTACTTGGAGATGCTACTTGGAGGACTTCAATCTACTCTCTTCTACATGCTGCAAGACGGAGGCTGCCAGAAGCGTAGTCTTCGACAGGATTAGCTATCCCCCTCTTATTCTGGCATTCTGCAGTTCAGTCCACCGATATGGCCCTTTACACATATACCCATGCATATGTAGTGTAGCTCCTTGCTTGCGAGTACTTTGGATGAGTACTCACGGTTGCTTTTCTCCCTCTTTTCCCCTTTCCCTTCTACCTGGTTGTCGCAACCAGATGCTGGAGCCCTGGAGCCAGACGCCACCGTCGACGATGATTCCTACTACACTGGAGGTGCCTATTACTACGTGCAGCCCGCTGACGACGACCAAGAGTAGTTAGGAGGATCCCAGGCAGGAGGCCTGCGCCTCTTTCGATCTGTATCCCAGTTTGTGCTAGCCATCTTATGGCAACTTGTTTAACTTATGTCTGTACTCAGATATTGTTGCTTCCGCTGACTCGTCTATGATCGAGCACTTGTATTCGAGCCCTCGAGGCCCCTGGCTTGTATTATGATGCTTGTATGACTTATTTATGTTTTAGAGTTGTGTTGTGATATCTTCCCGTGAGTCCCTGATCTTGATCGTACACATTTGCATGCATGATTAGTGTATGATTGAATCGGGGGCGTCACAAGTTGGTATCAGAGCCGACTGCCTGTAGAAATCCCCCTTTCCAACTCCTTGGCCGAAGTCGAGTCTAGTCGTTGAAAAACTTTTACTAACATGGCTGTGTGGCCCATGGGCCCACGTCGCCATCGGGTGGTAGTAGGATCTTTTACTCCTCGGCCTATACTCTGGGACTCTGATCTCTCTACTATTCGGGTTAAATGAATTTGCTAACTCTAAGATTAGGATCTCGTGATCGCATCCACCCGGAGAGCCCCTTACTGCAGAGGATCGCCTGCTACATCAGAAGATTCCGAAGATACTCTCTGATGTTCTCTCGAGACTTTGTGCCCATCACTTTTGCTATTCGTGACCACCGATAAATCCGTATGGATAACTACTTACACTTGCCATTCATATGATCATCCCCCATTGATCTTGTTATTACAAGATACCCCGAAGTTTTCTGTATTGTTCCGAGAATACTTTGTGCCTACTGCCTAGCAGTTCTTTGCCACATGAATACCCCCTTCAAATAAATTCTCGCACTTATCGAGTATCCGCTCATCCCCCAGTTGTTCATGTGTTACACAAAAGTCTTCGAAATACCACCCGATATTCCGAAAATCCTCAGCAACCTATTGCTCTGGAATTTCTTGTTTGCTTTCATTATGATTAATCCCATAAGTATAGAAATCTTATTGACATTCCTTGTCATTATCATTTTGAGTCTGTTGACTCAATATGTTGCGAATACACGCAATCACCATTGATCCTTATAAATTACCTTTCCGGCTGAGCTTCCATTCTTTTAACTGGAATTGGTTCTCGACCAATCCAATTGTCGTTGATTGTACCCTAAGGCTATTCAACTTATCCATCCCTAATCAGAGCATTGCTTTTGATCCCTTGATTTGGAAATCATAATTCCTTTGCATTTGACAATTGAGTTAGTCAGTTGTTTCTATAATCTGATCTCCTTGCATTCTTCTTCCTCTAGTTGAGTACCGATACTCGTATCAGATCCTTTGTGGACCATCAAGTCCTTTGTTGGATTGTTATCCGATAGTGTCCTTCACATTTGATCACCTTGTGAGTTCTTCCCCTGATACATAATGCCTTTGTTATGTTGTATCCTCTGCTTGGCCAACCATGTTCTGCTTTCGGGCTTGTGTTATTTACTCTTGAAACTTGTGGTATATGTTTCTAAGAAGCCCCTATGGGTTGAACATATGCCTTCTCTAAACCGTGTGAACCCGAAAGTTTTCACGAGCCATACTCTTCTGGTGCTTCACCAGATAAAATTTCAACACTGCAACTTCATCGAACGTGAGAAGTGAATGAAAGGTTATGCATTGAGGAAGTGGGAGTCGACCTTGAACTTTGTGTTCATACCCATGGACGCGATGTATATCCTATCATGGAAGCGTCTTGTAATAAAAACTATTTCCTTGATAACTAACATATGGTATCTGTGAATTGATCCCTTGCAACCGTGGTTCCGACCATATTTTCTTCTTGATTCCATTTCTCGGACAAGTTAGAGTACTTGTCATCTGTAGAGCATTACCCTAGTCCAACATCTACTTTGATTTGTCGTCGAGTATTACCCCCCTGGTATCTCGAGATTATCATGGAACTGCATAACTTCTTATGAGTTCTTCATCAAGTGCTACCTTCCAACTAATTCCAATTTTTCACGGGCTCTGAGTTATTATACACTCAAAGACATCGATAACTGAACCGAGTCCGCACTATGGTTCAACAACTCTTCAGTAAGCTTCTATAAATACGAGTTTGTACCCGATCACGCCATTCCTAGCCTGTTTGGCTATATCATTGTCGTGATGATTTTAACTGTGCTACCCGGTCCTTCTTCTCGGAGCACAATTTTCGACGATGAACTAACCTTACGTCGATCCTCATCGTCATATCATTTCGCCTTGAACAACAAGCTTGGTTTCGAGTTTGTGTCGTACCCTTGGTTCCAATAACCTTTCACTTCATCATTACTTTGACTTGATGTCGTCGCCGATCGATTACATCTTCATGAACTCTCGTGACAAAGGTGTCGTGATCATCAACATTCTGAGCTCATCCAGGATATCAATTGAATTCATGATGAGAAATACCATCCTTGCCCCCGATGAATTGTATTATCATCGACCACTTTATTGCCTTCCCACCAACACAAGCTTGTTCATGCTTGGTGTTATACCTTGAGTTCCTTGCTACCCAGCAGTTGATCTTCCTTACCTCGGAAGTATTACCAACTCTTTTTGTCAAGAATGTGGTGGGAATTTCACCACCTCTTAAGAATTCTTGATATCAAAATGCTTCTTGCCATCTTCGTTCATTTCTTGGTCCCTGTGTTAATTCCAACAAGTGAACGGTGTTGTTTGGATTCTTTCCTTCTAGCAACCCTATTTCTTTGAAGTTAATGGTCGAAAGTTCATTCTTAGGCTATTGATTATTGAATCACCATTCTGACATTGGTCGTGCAACCCAACCCATATTTTGGGCGCACCTTTCAACCAATGTTTAATTGGGTATGTTCTCCTTGAGTATACCTCATTATATTATCTGATCTGACAAATGTTATTTCCTTGTTCACATAATTGTGGAAATCCATCTTTTGAAAATCTCAATGGATTGTCGCTGAGTCCATCAGCCACCTCCTCATCCTCAACTTGGTTTAATGATGAACTATTGCTTCAAGAACCCGCTCCCATAGTTCATTTCCCGAGAATCTTGCAATGTCATCTCATCGATTTGTGTTGCACCTTTTCTTCTCAGGTATCCTAAGTCTGAGGTATCCTGACACCAATCGGATCTGAATCTCGGTCAGATATGATGGTTGGGACAACTTTCCAAGAGTTATGATGTTGATCCTTTGATGACCCGGTAACATGATGTCATGCCTAGCACCCCCCCCCCCCGGCTGGAGGACCTATCATTATAGATACCTTTTCAGCAAGGTTATCCATTCGTCCATGAGGAAATTGTAAGACTTATTCTACAAGTTATTCCTGATGGATCCTTCGTGTTTCCAAAGTCTGATCTTCACCTGAAGACCATGTCAATGCTATCTCGAAGCATGTCAATGGTACTCCGGTTTTCAACAGGAACATTTGAAGCACGATGCTAAATTTTATTTATCACTTATCCTAACACCGTTGTATGTGTAATATCATGAGATTCCTTCCCCCTTACCTAAATGATTTTCTACATTATATCCTGTCATGGATATCATGCTCTGCTTGTCCTTGGGAAGGATATACCCCTGAAATATGTGATTAAACACATTTTCCTTGTCTTTGTTTTGTGTAATTTGATAACCATATTTCCTTTCCGTTGTTTGGTTTAACCTTTCTTGTGATCTATATAATCTAAGCAGTAATAATTCACTGCGTAGGTAAACACCTCGGTGTACAACTCTGACAGTGAGACCCTGTTTCTATTGTTGATGACATTTCGGTAACCGCCGATGGATGAGAACTTTGCCTCTTGGCCCGCCTCGTTCAACGAGCAGGAAAATAGTTCTCTTCGTCCCTCGCTCTTGGTATCGACGTTGTTGCCGACATAATCAACAGGCTACCCCCCTGACATGCCTTGCTTGCATGATCACGCAAGACGTCTCCGCCCTTCCTACTTCTAACCCACATGGTGGGCCCATAACCCACAGGTCCACTGGATCGAAACCTGACTCTCCCGTACAACCCTGTTTCTAGTGGTTATTCCCCACGCTTGGCTTCGTATTTAATTCATGGGCCACCTTCCTAGTGCCCTATTATGGTATCAGACGCAATACTTACTGTCGCTACTTTGAACCCCTTTCTCACTCTGGTTCGGACTTCGAGCAACCACCTATCCGCTTGGAACCTCTTATTGTACCTTCGTACCTTACTCTTGATGTATTTTATATGTTCAACTCGAGAGATAATCTTATGCTCATTCATGGGTTAACCCCAGATTGTTTCCCTCATAAGCATTATGTCGTAGCCGAGCTGCCCCTTACCTATTCGTAAGTACGTTGGAGTTCCCGAAGAAAAGGACGACTTCACCATGATGACCTAAAGCAGAGTAATGAAGACGTCAATGTAAGGGATCGACCTCTTCGAGAAGAGCAACCAAGGCCGAGAAGATCCGTTAGAATTTCATAACCAGATCCCTTCCCCCTTACTCCTGCTCCTAAATCTCGGGACGAGATTTCTTGTAGTGGAGGAGAATTGTGACGGCCGGATAATTAAGCTACAGTAATCCCGGGCTAATGGTGCCACGTCACCACGGTTACTGTTGTTAACCTTGCGATGATTCGAAACCGTTTTAAAATTCAAATTCAAATTAATGTCAATAATAAAAGTTTTCAAAAATAAAAATAAAAATGTTCGAATTGTACTAAATATTACATAGATAATTATGGTGTAGAAGGCATAGTTTTATAAAATACATAAATATTTTAAATTGAATTAAAACAGAAGAGAAAATAAGAAAAGGAATCAAAACTAAA
>NC_057810.1:9737724-9765368 GCF_018294505.1 Triticum aestivum
GGCGTCGGCGCCCAGCCATGCCCGCGCGGCTTCTGCACGGGTCAGGCGCCCGCGAGCCCCTGTGCCCGGTACCCGCACGCACGCACCCGGTTTAGCCCCTGGGCCACTGCCCAGTGGCCCCCACCCACGCCCCAGAGCAGAAAAAAAAGAAAAAAAAAGAAAAAAAAGAATAGTAAAAAAAATAAAAAAAATAAAAACAAATAAATTAATTAATTAACTAAATTAAATTAACTTAACTAATCATGTTTAGTTCACCTAATTAACTTTTGTTAATTAATTAAACAGTAATTAGATTAGTTAAATCCTAATTAGAATAAACAGAGTATGACATGCGGGACCCACACGTCAGTTTGACCCAGTCAACCTCTATTGACTGCTGACATCATGCTGACGTCATGCTGACATCAGCAATCACTGTTCTGGATAATGTTGCATTAAAGTAATTAAATAAATCCTGAAAATGATTTAAATCTTTTAAAATTAATAGAAAATAAACCGTAGCTCAGATGAAAATACTTTCTACATGAAAGTTGCTCAGAACGACGAGACGAATCCGGATACGCAGTCCGTTCGTCCGCCACACACCCCTAACCTATCGAACTCGCAACTTTTCCCCTCCGGCTCCTCTGCCCGAAAACACGAAACACCGGGGATATTTTCCCGGATGTTTTCCCCATTCGTCGGTATCACCTACTACCGCGATTGGGCACCCCTAGCACCGTTACTTGTCTTGTCATGCATCTTTATGCATCTGTTTGCATGGTATTCATTGTTTCTTCCCCCCTCTTCTCTCCGGTAGACTACGAGACCGACGCTGCTGCTGTCCAGTTCGACTACCGAGTTGACGACCTCTCTCTCTTGCCAGAGCAACCAGGCAAGCCCCTCCTTTGATCACCAGATATCGCCTACTCTTCTCTATACTGCTTGCATTAGAGTAGTGTAGTATGTTACTGCTTTCAGTTAATCCTATACTGCTGCATAGCCTGTCCTTGCTACTACTGTTGTTACCTTTATCTGCTTTCCTTGCTACTACTGAACGCCACTAGGCTAGGTCTGCTTCCGGCCGCGTACGCAATGTGCAGGTGTGCTCAGGGCGATGGGTCCAGACCCCTGCGCGCTTAGGTTTAGACCGGCGTGCTGGCCTCTCCGTTGAGCCTAGGTGGGGCTGCGACGTGTTGATCTTCCGCGGCTGGGCATGACCCAGGAAAGTGTGTCCGGCCAAATGGGATCAAGCGTGCTGGGTAAGTTGGTGCACCCCTGCAAGGAAGTTAATCTATTCGAATAGCCGTGATCTTCGGTAACAGGACGACTTGGAGTTGTACCTTGACCTTATGACAACTAGAATCGGATACTTAATAAAACACACCCTTCCAAGTTCCACAGACAACCCGGTGATCGCTTTTTCACAGGGCGACGAGGGGAGGATCGCCGGATAGGATTATGCTATGCGATGCGACTGGAGATGCTACTTGGAGATGCTACTTGGAGATGCTACTTGGAGGACTTCAATCTACTCTCTTCTACATGCTGCAAGACGGAGGCTGCCAGAAGCGTAGTCTTCGACATGATTAGCTATCCCCCTCTTATTCTGGCATTCTGCAGTTCAGTCCACCGATATGGCCCTTTACACATATACCCATGCATATGTAGTGTAGCTCCTTGCTTGCGAGTACTTTGGATGAGTACTCACGGTTGCTTTTCTCCCTCTTTTCCCCTTTCCCTTCTACCTGGTTGTCGCAACCAGATGCTGGAGCCCTGGAGCCAGACGCCACCGTCGACGATGATTCCTACTACACTGGAGGTGCCTATTACTACGTGCAGCCCGCTGACGACGACCAAGAGTAGTTAGGAGGATCCCAGGCAGGAGGCCTGCGCCTCTTTCGATCTATATCCCAGTTTGTGCTAGCCATCTTATGGCAACTTGTTTAACTTATGTCTGTACTCAGATATTGTTGCTTCCGCTGACTCGTCTATGATCGAGCACTTGTATTCGAGCCCTCGAGGCCCCTGGCTTGTATTATGATGCTTGTATGACTTATTTATGTTTTAGAGTTGTGTTGTGATATCTTCCCGTGAGTCCCTGATCTTGATCGTACACATTTGCGTGCATGATTAGTGTACGATTGAATCGGGGGCGTCACATTACCTACACAACATTGTTAATTTGCAGCCCCGTTTAATAAGATAGTTCGTCCTTCTATATTCGTCATACCTAATAATAAAGGGGCTATTGCTTCTGACGGTGTGTCACCGAAATTGCCTCGAAAGTTGCAAAATATTACCCCAGTGATGCCAATTATGAGTGATAAAAAAACGTTTCCCATAGGGGAATACCCGCCTGGGCTGGCCCGTGCAGTACAAATCTTCTATATTGCATTTGCGTGCTGGAAGAAAACACAACGCGTCTATTTGGGGGCCCATGTCCGGGAGTCCTGTTTTTTAAATTTTGTTTTCCTTTTTCGTCTTCCTTTTTTCTACTTTTAATGATTTGGAACTTAAAACATGTTCCTAAATTTCAAAAATGAGAAATATTTACATAAAATGTTTAATAATTCATAAATGTTTCTAGATTCAAAAAATATTCATGATTTTTAAAAATGTTCTCATATTCAAAAAATGTTCACAATTTTTGAAAACAAATATTTGAGAAATCGAAAAATGTTTACTATTTTTTAAAAAAGTTCATGTATTAAACTGTGTGAATGAAATTGAACAAAATTTCACCAATTCAAAAACTGTTTGTGACTTATAAAAATAGTCTATTGATTCATAAAATGATCGCTGATTGAAAAGATGATCATGCATTTAAAAAAATGTTCATGAATTTCAAAAATTGTTCCACCAATTTCCAACAAAATGTTCTTCGATTCTAGAAATGTTCACCTATTGAAGAAAAATGTTTTAAAAATGTTCATAGTTTTTTTTTAAAGTTTGCAAATAGTATAAAATGGTAATGAATTCAAAAAATGTCCATGATTTTAGAAAATGTTCAAACATCTCGAAAAATGTTTATGAATTTGAAAAATGTTCATGATTTCAGATATGTTGACAAGTTTAAAAATGCTCATGAATTTTAAAAATTGTTCACGATTTCTTGAAAATGAAAATGATAATGATATTGTATCTCGGGCCGTCGGAGATTACGACTTTTTTTTTCTCCCGTTGAACGCACGGGCCGTTTTGCGAGTTCATCATAAATACTATAACTGGATATAGAAATCACATAAAGATATTACTCCCTCCATTCGGAATTAGGATGTCGCGAGGGAAGGAAAATTAGTGAACAATTCAAGGGCAAAACCCAAGCCAACAAAAAAAAAGTGTGATGACAAATGCTTTCCTCACCTGAACAAAAAGAAAACAAATGATGTACATACTGCTGCAGAGCAAAGTCTTTCTTTTTATTGTTTATCATCATCATCAGAGCAAAGTCTTTGTTTGTTTTCTCTGCTTCCCCAAAAGGAATACATGCATACTCCAACGGCAGCAGAATGAAATTAATCAATTGGTGCCAACAGGTCAATCTGTGCACTGACTAGAAGAAAACCACTACCACTCACTAATTAAATACACACCAACAGACCAATCATGCTTCATCTCTATCTCAAGAAGAGGACCAAGACACAAACATGGAAAACATCCCATCCATCAGAAAAACAAAAACCTGCAGATTAACTTTTTACAGACCAACAATCAATGAATGATTTTTTGTACGGCGCGAAACGGAACCGACCGACTGGCGAAAACGAAACGGCGCATCATTGGTAGGAACCGGCCTTTGGCGAAAACGAACCGGCACACCATTGGTGGGAGCCGGCCTCCGCCAGCCGTCGACGGGGCGGCAGTCTCATTCGGCTCGGATGAAGGGGGAGGAGCTCATCTCGGTGGTGCTGTAGAAGGACTCCTCCTGGTAGTAGTTATCGTCCTTCTCCTCCTCCCACTTGAGCACCTCCCGGATGTACTTGAAGGCCTCGTCCACCGTCTGCCGGTCGCGCCCCCGCGCCTGCCACACGAACAGCTTCCGCCCCGTGTGCTCGTTGTACGCCTCCTTGAACTTCATCGCCACGTAGTAGTAGGCCTGCTGGGCGAGCGACTGGTTGTTGCTCTGCGTCCGCACCGGGGAGAAGTCGGCAAACCACTCGCACGCCGTCAGCGGGGCACGGCTGATCTTCTCCTCGAACAGGTCGTACTTGTTGAGCACAAGCACGAACGGCGTGTCGCAGAAGCATGGTTGCCTGCTCCAACACAACACAAGTGACAAATGATGATGACTCGCATTTTCGAAATTTCCATTCTGAAGACAATGGCACCAGAGTCCCAGATTAGTAGTCATGGAAAAAGTTTTATATACCTGATAGTAGCCTCAAATAACTCTTTGCTCTGCATCATCTTGTTCTGAAGATTGCCATTCACAGGGGTTCCCACTAGGTCATAGTCACTGAGTGCGACGCAGAATATCACCATGCGGACATCCTCAAACATTTCCACCCACTTGCAGCCATCATTCATGCCCTTGGCGCTGACTCTGATCAGCTGAAACCTGAGGAGCAAAACATACAAGATTTGAGTACGTGTGCACAGTCTACACGCTTCTTGCACAATGCATGGAGGAGGGTAAGAGATTAATTACTTGGTGAGAGGCTGAGAATGCGCCTCTGGGTTGTCGATGTAAGGTTCGGACATGGGGCTGCGATCATCAAGGGTGAACTCGATGAAAGACAACCCATTCCCCTGTGTTACTCCTTCAGCAAAGATCACATCTTTCTCTGAAGGTTCATACTCATTGCTTGATACCTCAATAGCCTGCAAAAATATGCCACGTATGGACAAATTAGTTGGTGAATAACTTGAAAACAGAAAACAGCACATGATCAGATTTTCTTATAACAAACAGAAAAACTTCCGACTACAGTTTTTCTGTGAACTAGAACATAAAAAGAATGGAAATCTTATATGTCACAGTCCAATATAAATACAAAATCCAGCAATCTGGAACGGGGAATAGAAATCCTTAGAAGATGGATTCAGCCCAAAAATAGACACATTGTGCTGAATATTTCAAATCGGTAACACTGAATATACAAGATCAGCATATGTTCTGGAAGTCGTAAATTACTGTAACCGAAAAACGATAATCTAGTGAAATTCAGTTAAATGCTACAAGTTCATCTTAATATATAAGGCGAAAATAAGTTAATTTCAAAGCTCTGAATTCATACCCTGCTCAAGAAGTACTCAGCAACATCAGGGAGGAAATGTAACTCATCCTTTCTTTTATATGTTGCTTGTATGGCAGGATCCTTCCACATCTCCTCGACAAATGGAGCATATTCACGTGTTGCGGCAGGGAAGAATGCATCTAGATCGCCCATTGCTATGATATCCAAAAGCCAATCGGAGAATTTCTTCAGCCTTGCATTTATTGAGTATATACACGAATCTGGACCATTAGCTTTATTTTCATCTGCATAAAAGAACAGTTAAGTATAGAGCATATGTATCTCGCAAAAAAAAGTATAGAGCATATGTGCCTGACGAAACAAACATGAGTAAATGGCTTGACAAGGTTACCTTTTTGTGCTGCTTCATCCTCCGAAGTTGTTTGATCCAATCTAGACAAAGCCTCTTCCTCAAAACGCTCACGGCCTTCTAGCAAAATTCCAAGATACTTGAACATATTGCTTTGGATCATTAATTTGATAGCATCAAGTTCATCTTGGGTGAACCTTGTTCCATAGAGGTACTTAGCCTGAGACACAGAAGGAGAACACATATCAGCATGAAACTTGCAAGAACTAGCACAGGTTATAATTTATAACTTCTAAGTATGTACACCACTGCATGGTAGAGACAACACAACTCCACTGAATGAACTATGACTCGTGAAAACTCTAAAAAAACAAGTTTTATGCCTACAAAAATAATCCTTGTGATTGCACTATACGGACATCATAGCGCATCTCAGGTATAGCCTAGTTCCGGTATGTGCATGGGATCAGATAATAGATGGGTCATTGGTGCTACGAGTAATCACTACTGACTTTCAAAAGGCTGCTCTATCACATAATTAAAGCGCCAGATTGCGAGTAATTCAGGTTATAATTTATAACTTCTAAGTATGTACACAACTGCATGGTAGAGACAACACAACTCCACTGGATGAACCAAACTCAGTAAAAAAAACATAATTCTTCTGATTGCACTATACGAACATCATAGCCCATCTCAGGTATAGCCTAGTTCAGGTTTGTGTGAGGGATCGGATAATACATACATGGGTCATTTGTGGTACAAGTAATCACTACTGGCTTTCAGAGGGCTGCTACATCACATAATAGGGCATGACTGCAAGTAATTCTAGGCATAAGTGGTGTGAAATCGGATCAGACCTGCTTAAATATAGTGCTTGTACCAGCACTAGGTGGTCCAAGAAGCAATAGTTTTTGGATTCTTTTCTGATCCAAATAATCAGGGACAGTTCTTGGTACAAAGGGAATTTCGTCCTTGGTTCCATTAGAGTCCCCAGGAGGCACCGGAAGTGAGAACAGCGCACATGCAAAACGTGTCAAGGCCTGGTCATAAAAAGAAGAGGAAAAGATTGTTAGAAATAATCACACCTAGCTTAAGCTTTCAAGGAAATAACAACAGGCTGGAATTCCTTTTATAACTAAGATACTTACTGACTCCCATATTTTTCCTTTGATGTTGTTCTGTCCTTCTTCCTCATAACGACCATCGTCATAAACCCAGAAATGTGTATCACGTGGACACTGAACATGTGCAACCTGCAAGCATGATGCGAATGATGTGAGAAAAGAGCTCTTCTAAGGCACATCGCTTGCCTCCGCAGGTACAGGGATTCTTTAATCATGGGTGTATCCAAGATCGCTGAGCTAAAACAGAGCATAAGGTGGTTGTGCCGGTTACTGGTCCTAGCTACAGCAGGTAACTTCCATTCATCAATTAATATTTAATAGAACGCTCTACAGAATGACAAAACCATCGCATTTATGAAAGAAAAAAAATCCTGATTTGTCGTGATAGAACGCTCTACAGAATGACAAAACCATCGCATTTATGAAAGAAAAAAAATCCTGATTTGTCGTGAACTGGGAAGTCTTGAAACGGATATGGCAGTCATCGTGTCACATGACAATTTATTGAAACGAATTGGTTGTTCCTTTTTCTTGTCAGAATTTGGTACTTATATCCTAGTAATGATTGCCTGGATCTTTGACTTTGGGCGTGGTTGCCGTTAAAACAACACAATATATTGAGATTCAAACTAATGTGCACACACCTCAGGGTATCAAATCGTTTCAGGATATCAAATCACACTGGTGCATACAAAACAATTTACCGTTTATTATCACTTGCTTCATTGACTAATCTTGTGACTTCCTTAGTTGTCTACGTTAATGCCTCATTATTAGCTTGAAGAAAAGGATGCTCAAGTAAACGCTGCTGCAACGGAAAATAAATGCTATTGCAAAGCATAGATAAGAGTCCAAAGACTAAATCATAGCTAGGCCAAAAGGGTGCTGAGCTAAAACAGGGCATACCGTGCTAGTGCCGGTTACTGGTTCTAGCTACAGCAGGGAACTTCCATTCATGAACCAATATTTAACAAAGCGCTCTACTGAACGACAAAACCGTTGCATTTATGGAGAATACCTAATTTGTCGTGAACTATTTAGTCTTAAAAAGGGATATGGCAGTTGTCCTGTCACATGGATCTCATCATTGGATTTAACGAAACAAACTGGTTGATCCTTTTTCTTGTCGGAATTTGATATATCCTAGTAACATGGATCTCATTATTAGACTTTAAGAAATGATGTTTAAGTAAACACAGCTGTAACGGAAAATAAATGCTATTGCAAAGCATAGGTAAGAGTTCAGACACTAATTTATCCCTTCAGAATGCAGGTTCTTAGATCCAAATGATGTGAGGAAAGAGCCCTTCGAAGGCACATTGCTTGCCTCTGCAGGTGCAGGGACTCTTCAAATCATGGCCACGTATCCAAGGGCACTGAACTAAAACAGAGCAAAAGGTGCTATTGCTGGTTACTAATCCTAGCTACAGAAGGGAATTTCCATTCATGAATAAATATTTAATAGAGCGCTCTACAGAACGACAAAACCGTTACATTTACGGGGAAATCCTAATTTGTCGTGAACTGGGAAGCTTTAAAATGGATATGACATTTATCATGTCACATGACAAACTAAAAATTTAACGAACAAACTGGTTGTTCCTTTTTCTTGTCGGGATCTGATACGTCTGTAATGATTGCGTGGATCTCATTATTATCCTTGAAGAAAAAGGATGCTCAAGTAAACGCAGCTCTAACGGAAAATAAATGCTACTCAAAGCATAGATAAGAGTTCAGACATTAAATTATCCCTTCTTAGAGCAGTGAGTTCTTATATCCTTATGGCCAAACCAAAGGGGGCTTAACAGTCGTGCCGCAGCTAAATCCTCGTGATTTCCCATAAAAGCACTATATCTATAAGCAACCTAGACGAATAAATAAAGACTTGCCGAATGGTGGGGTAACAGAAATGGAAGTATTTTTACCTTGAGAATTTTCAGCTCACTCTTTGTAATTTCCCTTCCATTTATATAAACCTGGGTGTTGCCGTTGCTAGCCTTGGCATGAAGCTTCCCGCTGAAATTGAGGTTGGAGCTAACAATCCTGTCTGGCTTTTGTCCATCCTATGATACGATATGGAAAAGGAGGCAAATTATTAGCACAAAATTCAGCTCAACTTATATATACATAAGCTGTGCTCCTGATGGTTACTGAATTTACCTTTCCCCATAAGCCCGACTCCTTGTCGTACCAGTATCTTCCAGGCTTGAGCTTCTGAGGTGGCCGCGAGCAGCTAAGCAAGTCGGTCAGCTCCTCCGGCCTCAACGGGCAGCCGTTCACGATAAGCTGCTCTGGCCGAAGCTGGTTCGCTTGGCACTCCTTCTCGGCTTTCAAAATCTGCCTCACTTCCAACGGGCTGAGCAAGCGCGCGAGTGTCCTGGAGCTCTTCCCGAGCTTGGACCTCTTCGACTCGTCGATCGGCCCCCCAATGCAACTGACGCACTTGCGCCCTTCGGGCATCGACCCCATCATCCTCAGCACGCAGTAGCCGCAGTACCTCGCGTCGCAGACGATGCAGGCCTCCTTGCTCTCCCATTTCCGCTTCCCACACCGGTTGCACGCCATCCTCCTCCGGCGCCGCCTCTTCTCCTGCTTGGTGACCGCCACGTACTGCTCCGACATGTCGTCGCCGCTCTCGCCGTACTTGCTGTCCGGCGTGAACCCGAAGGTCACCACGGGCGCCCTCCTCCCGTCCCGGCTCCCCGGCCCCGGCGAGCTCTGCGCCGAGCCGTGCGACCGGGACCGGGAGTCGTCGTCCTCATCGTCGAACTCCCCGTTCTGCAGCACCGAGTTGACCGACTCCGAGCTTCCGTCGCCGCCCTGCCTGGCGGCCGCCGCCGCAGGCTCCGCGCACCGGGCGATCCGGGACACCGGGAGGCGGATCGGCTCGACCACCGGCGCCACGGGAAGCCCTCGTCCCCCGCTCCCGAGGGTCTGGGGCCCCGATGCCGGCTCCGCCGTGGGGATCTCGGCGGGGATCTCCACCGGGTCCACCCGGGGGAGGTCGTAGGGCACCGGCGGGCCGTCGTACACGAGCGCGATGGAGTAGTCGAGGTTGGGCGCCTCCTCCGGGACGGGGGCGCCGGGGGGAAGGATCCGCCGCATCATCTCCTGCCAGCCGCCGCCGTCCGCCGCCTCCGGCTCCGCCATGGCGCGGCGGATCTAGACTGGACGGCGCCGGAGCGCTAAAAGCTCGCGCCTTTACCCGTCGAAAACCCAATGCTTGAGATGGGGGCGCCGGCGGCGGCCGCGGGGCTGGGCTGGGCTACGCCACGGCGCGGCGGAGGGGGGAGGGATTGGGGGAGGGTAGGGGAAGTGGTGGCGAGAGGAAGAGGAAAGGTGGAGGAGGAGTTGCTGCCGCTGCTGCGCTGTGGAGTGGAGGAATCGATTTTTTTTAATTTTTTTTTTTGCAAGTTTGATACTTCTGCTGAGACATGTGATTATGTGAATAACCCAACAACTTAAAAATGGATCTAAATATGAGGTCAGCTTCAGTTTCAGATATATACTTTTTTTTAGAAAAGTTTCATGTATATATTGAGAATGTCAAAAAAGTGTTACATTATGGGACAGAGGGAGTAGGTTTTATTTTTAATTGATTAATTGAAACGATAAGGTTTTCTCAATCCAACCATCTTACCAAAAGAAAAAAAATGGTGTTGTCACCATTGTCGACAACACCTTAGTAGTTGAATTGATTTGATCGTATCATCAGCGTTTAGCAAAACATCAATGTGGTGACAGGGGATGTCCAGGGTGGTGCGAGCGATCCATGCTCTCTGTTTCTTCATGGCCGAGCTCAGGGACTCCAAAAGACGTATGAGCCCGAGGCCTCCCTTGACCTTGGGGCTGCAAACCATGTCCCATTTAACAAAACTGACAAATTAATTTTATCTAGATCTTCAACTAGGGTCGTGGTTCTTTCGGCTTTTGATGTTAAATTTTGGGAGGGAGTGTTTATGTCATCTTGGGTCCTTCAAATATTGGGTGGGCGCTTTGTGTTCGTGTGGATATAATGAACGTACCTCTTCTTCATACTCTTTTGCGGTGGTGGTGTTATGAATATCCAACAACATCGATGGAAGGTCGGCCCTTGGGGATCATGGTGATGTTGCCCTGAACATTTTTGTGTCAAAAGGTGAGGTTGTTGCCACTTTTACCACCCTTGGATGTATTCCTGATGTGGTAGTTCACTCTACGGCGATTCATGCTCCATCTCCATTGCATCAACATTTTCTGCGCCCGTTAGATGTTTATTAAGGAGGTGTCTTGGCTCGCGGTTTTTCGATACACGCTATGTTTCGACGATGACAACTTCTTTTTCGGATTGTTGGTCCAACTTGACCTTAGCACAACAACTTCCCAGCCGCAGGGTACAATATCTGGTTGTCAACGGTGATGAAGCAGCGGAGTCGGCGACACGTCTTCTGCTCACACTGGATATTGAGTATGTTTTGGCACTCTAAGAACTTGGTTCTTGTTTTTCAATATGTCTTGTATTGATTGAAGTCCCAAAAAAATATTGTGGGCATGGGGTAGTAAGTTTGCATTCATGGGTGTCCTCTACCTGAATTTTGATTCCTTGTAACTACTTCCTTGAAGCAAATGTAATCCGTTGTACCCTTCGTCCTCCATTTGAGGAAGTGACGAGTAATAGTTGAAGTGAAGCACGTGTGATCCAACTTCAAAGGGACTGCGCTTCGAAGTCTTAAAGTACCTACCTCTATGCCTATGAGATGTGAGCCCAACAGATGGTTGGCCCACATGTCAGGGACCCAAAAGGTTGGTGCCTTTATGGCACTGAAGCTGCGTCCCCTTCAAAGTGCCACTTGTGCATCCGCTTCAATATTTTCCTCTTCCCAACAAGGGAAACCGTGTAGGATAACTATTTGAATTTGTAACGCCTATGCGCCAAACATTGCGTTTTTGTGGATATTACCGGTAATATGCGTCTGTTGCCACGGTTGAAATGCTCTACGGCGTGAATGCGCTTTATTTTTGGACTGTTAGTTTTTCGACACCGTAGATCCGTGTTTGTATCGAAAGAAGAGTATATTTCAACAGTGGTTGAAATTTGCTCATGGCAAAAATTTCTCCATGCATCATACACGTATCGACAGGGTGTGTGTACGTATGTGGAGTATGGCTATTATCTCTCACCAAGCCACGACCCAGGAAAGCCTATGTCACACAAGGCCAAAAACAAGGGACCAACTAATCGAGGGGCACGGATCTCAAAAAAAAAAACTAATCGAGGGGCACAAGCGCGCGAGGGGCAGCCGTGTGATGCGGCTGCCGCCATGTGTTGCGCTCTCGTAGCGCCTGCAGAAACGTGTGTTTTTCTCACGCGTTTTTGGGTTTTATTTATTTTTTTCCCCGGGATTTTGGGTTTTTGATTTGTTTTTCCTAGGTTTTCTTGATTTTCTTTTATTTCTTTTGTTTTCCACGCTCACGCATTGTTGGGTTTTTTTTCCCCGGGATTTTGGATTTTGATTTGTTTTTTTCCTAGGTTTTCTTGATTTTTTTTATTGTTTTGTTTTCCACGTGTAAAGCATACAAAGTTTCCCTTTTGTTGTTTTCACTTTTTTTTGTTTATGGAAAAAACAGTTGTCCAAACGTATTAAAATGAGATTCAGTAGTTGGTAGAAGACACCCACGGTGACAGCACGTAGCCGTGGCAAGATTGCGCAAGGGAGACCCGATCCATGACCGAAATGAAAACGACCGGCAGCTTGGTGGTTTCTTTTTCTGCTGTGATCACACCGCAGAAAAAGAAACCATCAAACGGCGATGATTACGAGCTAGCTAATTTGTCATCATCGCCATTTTTATTATATCTCTCGTTAGCAGTACGTATAGTAGTATACTTGGTGCCGACTACGCTGCCGCTGGCACATGTTGGTAGTAGTACGAGGTTGGGAGGGTGTACGAGTGAAGTTACATTTACTGCTACCTAAACTAAGGACGACATCACCGGCGGACCGACGGACGCCGCCTAGTTATGGCCTTTGGATCGGTGTCCCAGCAGCAGCAGGCAGACCATGATCCACCGGCCATCCATCCACCCCGCGCGCACGTAAATATGGTGTGGCGTGTGGCAGCAGTAAATAAACCAGGTAAAAAAAAGAAACTCTCAGCACCAAACTACCATGATGTGTTTGGTAGGCTACATACAACACAACCAGGCCCGAACACGCTGAACATGGGCTGCCTGCGAGCCGGCCTGACTCGCATCGGTACGGAACTTAAAGCACCCCAAAGCCTGACTCGCCGGGAACGCTTGAAGCAGCTGTTTCAAGGAAGCCAGGCTGAGTCGGGCGGAAAACAAAGACGCGGCATAGGGCGCGGTGCAGGGGGATGCGGGTGGAGATGGCGGGAGGGGAGAATCGGCCGAGGCGGGATGGCACGTAATATACCCTCACCACCCCCATTTACTCGCTCACCCCTAACTGCAGGACAAGCCCTCCTCTGTTATTAGCATCGGCGACTCAGATCTGCGACTGCAACGACGGCGGCGACTCAGATCTACGGCTGCGACACTCCCCTGCTGCGGCAAGTGGCGGCATCATCACTCCCCTGCAGCAGCAACATCACTCCCCGGCAGCGGCAGCTGCGCTTCTCCCTTTCTTCTTCGACTCCGTCTGGCCATCCTCGTCTTCGCCATGTCTCCCTTGACCTCAAAGCTGGTAAGCTACCCCTCCCCCTCCTCGATTATGTGTTAGGTCGTCCGATAGGACCGTTTAGGGTCGATAGCGCCATCGCTGACCGCGTCATGGATATCGCCTAGGTTGTGGATGAACGGACGAAACTTCTAGTTCAGGCAGCATCGCTCATAGTTGTGGTTCAGACTTGGATCCCGTTGGTCCATAAGAGAGTTGTTCGCCGGAATGAGAAACCTCTCATCTGGTATGGTCCGATGTTAATCCAGGATCAAGAGACGATAGCAAATCTGAAGTACAACTACAACTGCAACGACACAGAGGCTTTGTGGATGCTTCGAATGAGAAGAGCACCTTTCACCAGGCTTGTGCAGACGTTCAGGAGCAGGGGCTGCTAGAAGATAGCATCCACACCACTATGGAAGAGCAAGTGTGTAACGCACGGATAGTTATGCTACAGTAATCCCATGCTAATGATGCCGTGTCACCGTGATTACTGTTGTTAACCTCACGATGACTCAATCAAGTTCGAATTCAAAATTAAGTCAAACGACAAAAGATTAAAAAGAAAAACAAATAAAATAAAATAAAAGGGGCCACAACCCCCTGCCCGCCTGGGCCTCGGCCAACTGGCCTAGCACACGGTCGGCCCACCCTTGCTGCCAAATATCGTGTCCACGGTAATGGACGTTCAGACTTGTATCTTGATCTATTACAACTAGAAATGGATACTTGAGATATGAGATGGATATGTTGGCTCCGGGATTGCTTTCACGCAGGGAGTCAAGGAAGGATCTCCGAGTGTTAATGCTACAACATGCTTTTTAATTAATATGCTATTCTATACTCTTCTAAATGCTGCAAGATGCTTGGAGCTGCTTGAAGATGCTAGTCTTCGATAGGCTAGGCCTTTCCCCCTATTATGGCATTCTGCAGTTCAGTCCACAGATACATACCTTCCTTTGATATCAATGCATACTTGGTATAGATCTGATACTTGCAAGTACTTTGGATGAGTATTCAGGATTGCTTTGCTACCCCCTTCCCCCTTCTTTCTTCTTTCCGGTTGTTGCAACCAAATGGTGGATCCCAGGAGCCAGATGCCACCCTAGTCGACTACTACTACTACCCGGAGAGGGCCTGCTACTACGTGGAGACCGCTGACGACCAGGAGTAGTTAGGAGGTCCCAGGCAGGAGGCCTTGCCTCTTCGATCATTGCTACTTTTGTGCTAGCCTTCTTAAGGCAAAACTTGTTTAACTTATGTCTGTACTCAGTTATTTTGATGTGCTTGGTCCTCTTATGAAATCTGGATTCCTTTGCCAAGGCAATTGCACCAGTATTATCACAGAAGATCTTCATTGGTCCCGATGCACTAGGTATGACACCTAGATTGGAAATGAACTCCTTCATCCAGACTCCTTCATTTGCTGCTTCCGAAGCAGCTATGTACTCCGCTTCACATGTAGATCCCGCCACGACACTTTGTTTAGAACTGCACCAACTTACAGCTCCACCGTTTAATAAAAACACGTATCCGGTTTGCGATTTAGAATCGTCCGGATCAGTGTCAAAGCTTGCATCGACGTAACCATTTACGACTAGCTCTTTGTCACCTCCATATACGAGAAACATATCCTTAGTCCTTTTCAGGTATTTCAGGATGTTCTTGACCGCTGTCCAGTGATCCACTCCTGGATTACTTTGGTAACTTCCTGCCAAGCTTATTGCTAAGCACACGTCAGGTCTGGTACACAATATTGCATACATGATAGAGCCTATGGCTGAAGCATAGGGAACATCTTTCATTTTCTCTCTATCTTCTGCTGTGGTCGGGCATTGAGTTTGACTCAACTTCACACCTTGTAGTACGGGAAAGAACCCTTTCTTTGCCTGATCCATTTTGAACTTTTTCAAAACTTTATCAAGGTATGTGCTTTGTGAAAGTCCAATTAAGCGTCTTGATCTATCTCTATAAATCTTGATGCCCAATATATAAGCAGCTTCACCGAGGTCTTTCATAGAAAAACTTTTATTCAAGTATCCCTTTATGCTATCCAGAAATTCTATATCATTTCCAATTAATAATATGTCATCTACATATAATATCAGAAATGCTACAGAGCTCCCACTCACTTTCTTGTAAATACAGGCTTCTCCAAAAGTCTGTATAAAACCATATGCTTTGATCACACTATCGAAGCGTTTATTCCAACTCCGAGATGCTTGCACCAGTCCATAAATGGATCGCTGGAGCTTGCACACTTTGTTAGCACCTTTTGGATCAACAAAACCTTCTGGCTGCATCATATACAACTCTTCTTCCAGAAATCCATTCAAGAATGCAGTTTTGACATCCATTTGCCAAATTTCATAATCATAAAATGCAGCAATTGCTAACATGATTCGGACAGATTTAAGCATCGCTACGGGTGAGAAAGTCTCATCGTAGTCAACCCCTTGAACTTGTCGGAAACCTTTTGCAACAAGTCGAGCTTTATAGACAGTTACATTACCATCAGCGTCAGTCTTCTTCTTAAAAATCCATTTATTCTCAATGGCTTGCCGATCATCGGGCAAGTCAACCAAAGTCCATACTTTGTTCTCATACATGGATCCCATCTCAGATTTCATGGCCTCTAGCCATTTTGCGGAATCTGGGCTCATCATCGCTTCCTCATAGTTTGTAGGTTCATCATGGTCAAGTAACATGACTTCCAGAATAGGATTACCGTACCACTCTGGTGCGGATCTTACTCTGGTAGACCTACGAGGTTCAGTAGAAACTTGATCTGAAGTTTCATGATCAATATCATCAGCTTCCTCACTGATTGGTGTAGTTGTCACAGGAACCGGTTCCTGTGATGAACTACTTTCCAATAAGGGAGCAGGTACAGTTACCTCATCAAGTTCTACTTTCCTCCCACTCACTTCTTTCGAGAGAAACTCCTTCTCTAGAAAGGATCCAAATTTAGCAACGAAAATCTTGCCTTCAGATCTGTGATAGAAGGTGTACCCAACAATCTCTTTTGGGTATCCTATGAAGACACAACCCCAAATTTTAAGAAACGACAACTTTGGTTTCTTGCCAAACCACAGTTCATAAGGCGTCGTCTCAACGGATTTTGATGGTGCCCTATTTAACGTGAATGCGGCCGTCTATAAAGCATGACCCCAAAACGATAGCGGTAAATCAGTAAGAGACACCATAGATCGCACCATATCTAGTAAAGTACGATTACGACATTCAGACACACCATTTCGTTGTGGTGTTCCGGGTGGCGTGAGTTACGAAACTATTCCGCATTGTTTCAAATGTAAACCAAACTCGTAACTCAAATATTCTCCTCCACGATCAGATCGTAGAAATTTTATTTTCTTGTTACGATGATTTTCCACTTCACTCTGAAATTCTTTGAACTTTTCAAATGTTTCAGACTTGTGTTTCATTAAGTAGATATACCCATATCTGTTCAAATCATCTGTGAATGTGAGAAAATAACGATACCCGCCGCGAGCCTCAACATTCATTGGATCACAAACATCAGTATGTATGATTTCCAACAAATCAGTTGCTCACTCCATAGTTCCGGAGAACGGCGTTTTAGTCATCTTGCCCATGAGGCACGGTTCGCAAGTACCAAGTGATTCATAATCAAGTGATTCCAAAAGCCCATCAGTATGGAGTTTCTTCATGCGCTTTACACCGATATGACCTAAACGGCAGTGCCACAAATAAGTTGCACTATCATTATCAACTCTGTATCTTTTGGTTTCAACACTATGAATATGTGTATCACAACTATCGAGATTCAATAAAAATAGACCACTCTTCAAGGGTGCATGACCATAAAAGATATTACTCATATAAATAGAACAACCATTATTCTCTGACTTAAATGAATAACCGTCTCGCATCAAACAAGATACAGATATAATGTTCATGCTCAACGCTGACACCAAATAATAATTATTTAGGTCTAAAACTAATTCCGATGGTAGATGTAGAGGTAGCGTGCTGACCGCGATCACATCGACTTTGGAACCATTTCCCACACGCATCGTCACCTCGTCCTTAGCCAATCTTCGCTTAATCCGTAGTCCTTATTTCGAGTTGCAAATATTAGCAACAGAACCAGTATCAAATACCCAGGTACTACTGCGAGCATTAGTAAGGTACACATCAATAACATGTATATCACATATACCTTTGTTCACTTTGCCATCGTTCTTATCCGCCAAATACTTGGGGCAATTCCGCTTCCAGTGTCCAGTCTGCTTGTAGTAGAAGCACCCAGTCTCAAGCTTAGGTCTAGACTTGGTTTCTTCTCTTGAGCAGCAACTTGTTTGCTGTTCTTCTTGAAGTTCCCCTTCTTCTTCCCTTTGCCCTTTTTCTTGAAACTGGTGGTATTGTTAACCATCAACACTTGATGCTCCTTCTTGATTTCTACCTCCGCGGCTTTTAGCATTGCGAAGAGCTCGGGAATAGTCTTGTCCATCCCTTGCATATTATAGTTCATCACGAAACTCTTGTAGCTTGGTGGCAGTGATTGAAGAATTCTGTCAATGACACTATCATCAGGAAGATTAACTCCCAGTTGAATCAAGTGATTATTATACCCAGACATTTTGAGTATGTGTTCACTGACAGAACTATTCTCCTCCATCTTGCAGCTATAAAACTTATTGGAGACTTCATATCTCTCAATCCGGGCATTTGCTTGAAATATTAACTTCAACTCCTGGAACATCTCATATGCTCCATGACGTTCAAAACGTCGTTGAAGACCCGGTTCTAAGCCGTAAAGCATGGCGCACTGAACTATCGAGTAGTCATCAGCTTTGCTCTGCCAGACGTTCTTAACATCGTCAGTTGCATCAGCAGCAGGCCTGGCACCCAGCGGTGCTTCCAGGACGTAATTCTTCTGTGCAGCAATGAGGATAATCCTCAGGTTACGGACCCAGTCTGTGTAATTGCTACCATCATCTTTCAACTTTGCTTTCTCAAGGAACACATTAAAATTCAACGGAACAACAGCACGAGCCATCTATCTACAACAAACATAGACAAGCAAAATACTATCAGGTACTAATTTCATGATAAATTTAAGTTCAATTAATCATATTACTTAAGAACTCCCACTTAGATAGACATCCCTCTAATCTTCTAAGTGATTACGTGATCCATATCAACTACACCATGTCCGATCGTCACGTGAGATGGAGTAGTTTCAATGGTGAACATCAATATGTTGATCATATCTACTATATGATTCACGCTCGACCTTTCGGTCTCCGTGTTCCGAGGCCATATCTGTTATATGCTAGGCTCGTCAAGTTTAACCTGAGTATTCCGCGTGTGCAACTGTTTTGCACCCATTGTATTTGAACGTAGAGCCTATCACACCCGATCATCACGTGGTGTCTCAGCACGAAGAACTTTCACAGCGGTGCATACTCAGGGAGAACACTTCTTGATAATTTAGTGAGAGATCATCTTAAAATGCTACCGTCAATCAAAGCAAGATAAGATGCATAAAGGATAAACATCACATGCAATCAATATAAGTGATATGATATGGCTATCATCATCTTGTGCTTGTGATCTCCATCTTCGAAGCACCGTGATCACCATCGTCAGCGGCGCGACACCTTGATCTCCATCGTAGCATCGTTGTCGTTACGCCATCTATTGCTTCTACGACTATCGCTACCGCTTAGTGATAAAGTAAAGCAATTACAGGGCGTTTGCATTTCATACAATAAAGCGACAACCATATGGCTCCTGCCAGTTGCCGATAACTTCGGTTACAAAACATGATCATCTCATACAATAAAATATAGCATCACGTCTTGACCATATCACATCACAACATGCCCTGCAAAAACAAGTTAGACGTCCTCTACTTTGTTGTTGCAAATTTTACGTGGCTGCTACGGGCTTAGCAAGAACCGTTCTTACCTACGCATCAAAACCAGAATGATAGTTCGTCAAGTTAATGGTGTTTTAACCTTCGCAAGGACCGGGCGTAGCCACACTCGATTTAGCTAAAGTGAGAGAGACAAACACCCGCCAGTCACATTTAAGCACGAGTGCTCGTAACGGTGAAACCAGTCTCGCGTAAGCGTACGCGTAATGTCGGTCCGGGCCGCTTCATCTCACAATACCGCTGAGCCAAAGTATGACATGCTAGTAAGTAGTATGACTTGTATCGCCCACAACTCACTTGTGTTCTACTCGTGCATATGACATCTACGCATAAAACCGAGGCTCTGATACCACTGTTGGGGAACGTAGTAATTTCAAAATTTTCCTACGCACACACAAGATCATGGTGATGCATAGCAACGAGAGGAGGAGTGTATCTTCATACCCTTGAAGATTGCTAAGCGGAAGCATTTATCAACGCGGTTGATGTAGTCATACGTCTTCACGATCCGACCGATCCAAGTATCGAACGCACGGCACCTCCGAGTTCTGCACATGTTCAGCTCGATGACGTCCTCGCCTTCTCGATCCAGCAAGACGGGCGAAGTAGTAGATGAGTCCCGGCAGCACGACGGCGTGGTGACGGTGTTGGTGAAGAACAATCTCCACAGGGCTTCGCCTAAGCACTACGGAAACTATGACGGAGGATAAACTAGAGGGGACGGGGTTGCCGGCACACGGCTTGGTGTTTCTTGATGTGTCTATGGTGCTAGCCCTGCCCCTCTATTTATATGTTGAGCCTTGGGGTCCAAACTTGGAGTAAAAGCCTCCACAAAGTCGGTTTCACCCGAAAGGCAAGAGTCCTTCTCGGACTCCAGGGCCAGACGCCAGGGTTCCCGGCGTCTGGACCCAGACGCCAGGGACCCTGGCGTCTGGCCCCTGGACTCCGCAAAACTTCCTTTTGCGCTTTCCAAAAACCTTGTGGGCTTTCCCCTTTGGCCCAAATAACGTGTTCTCGTACCCAAACATTTCGGGAAACATCCGGAACCCCTTCCAGTGAATTTCGGAACTCTTCCGGAGATCAAACACTATTATCCCATATATCAAACTTTATCTCCGAACCATTCCGGAGTTCCTCGTCATGTCCATGATCTCATTCGCGACTCCGAACAACATTTGGTTACCAACATACATAACTCATATAATACTATATCGTCAACGAAATGTTAAGCGTGCGGACCCTACGGGTTCGAGAACTATGTAGACATGACCTAGAACTTGTTTCCGGTCAATAACCAATAGCGGGACCTGGATACCCATATTGGCTCCCACATATTCTACGAAGATCTTTATCGGTCAAACCGCATAACAATATACATTGTTCCCTTTGTCATCGGTATGTTACTTGCCCGAGATTTGATCGTCGGTATCCAATACCTAGTTCAATCTCATTACCGGCAAGTCTCTTTACTCGTTACGTAATACATCATTCCGTAACTAACTCATTAGCTACATTGCTTGCAAGGCTTATAGTGATGTGCATTACCGAGAGGGCCCAGAGATACCTCTCCGACAATCGGAGTGACAAAACCTAATCTCGAAATACGCCAACCCAACATGTACCTTCGGAGACACCTATAGTACTCCTTTATAATCACCCAGTTACGTTGTGATGTTTGGTAGCACCCAAAGTGTTCCTCCGGTAAACGGGAGTTGCATAATCTCATAGTTACAGGAACATGTATAAGTCATGAAGAAAGCAATAGCAATATACTAAACGATCAAGTGCTAGGCTAACGGAATGGGTCATGTCAATCACATTATTCTCCTAATGATGTGATCCCATTAATCAAATGACAACACATGTCTATGGTTAGGAAACATAACCATCTTTGATTAATGAGCTAGTCAAGTAGAGGCATACTAGTGACTATATGTTTGTCTATGTACTCACACATGTATCATGTTTCCAGTTAATACAATTCTAGCATGAATAATAAACATTTATCATGATATGAGGAAATAAATAATAACTTTATTATTGCCTCTAGGGCATATTTCCTTCAGTTTGCGTGTATGATTAGTGTACGGTCGAATCGGGTGTGTCACAAGTTGGTATGAGAGCCGACTGCCTGTAGGAATTCTCCTTCCAAACTCCTTGGCCGAAGTTGAGCCTAGTCGTTGCAAAACGTTTACTAACATGATTGTGGCTTACGGGCCCACGTCGCCATTAGGTGGTATTATGATCTTTTATTCCTCGTCTATACTCTGGGACTTTGATCTCTCTTCTATTCGGGTTAAATGGTTTTGCTAACTCTATCCTAGGTTCTCATGATCACATCCATCCGGAGATTTGTATTACGTCTTTCTTGAATTGGGAGCCAGGATCTGCTTTGCATTGTTCATGGACCACAGGATCCTTTTATCGAGGGCACCCTGTGTCGTCCCGTGCAGATTCCTCACTCCAGTGGTTTTCTCTGACGTTGATGTAGCCTTTGCTATGTTTCGTTGTTGCATCCCTCCATCGCGAGCATGCGTGCCGCCTAGTATGTCTAGGACGATTCGCTTGTCCGAACTCATACTAACATGTGTAATTGGCTCTATATATGTATCCGTATGTCTTTAAAGACTACTGTTTTGTACATAGTGCATCTTTGCTCATTGTTCAAGTTACATCGTGAATGACTCCATACACCTGCTCCACCCCTTGTTAAACCGCTCCCTGATGTTTTTAGCAGGATGGCTGGCGATCCTCCACCTCCACCCTATATTGCTGCAATGATGCAGCTGTTTGACTGGGGTAATGGCCCAGTTTCCAAACCAGAATGCTCATCAACATCCTGCCCCAATAACACTGCAAGAATTCGTGCGCCTCAACCTATCCATTTTCCGCAACTCCACCAATTCTATGGATGCTGATGATTGGCTTCGTGACATCCTGTTTGAGATGGAGTCAACTAATGTTGCTCCTGCCAATTACGTCACCTTTGCGACATTCCACTTGAAGGGTCCAGCTGCTCAATGGTGGGAAAGCCACAGGGGTATGCTGCCTGCAGAGACTGTAACCACTTGGCAAGAATTTCAGTTAGCCTTCCGTGCACACCACATCCCCGAGGGTCTGATGGACTAGAAGAAGAAGGGTTCCACAAACTCTCACTGTGCACAATGACCGGTGATGAATATCAGAGGAAATTCCTTGAATTATCCCGCTATGCTGCGGATGACGTCTTCACTGACGCTCGCAAGCAGGAGGAATTCTATGAAGGACTGTGTCCAGATATAAAGCTTGCACTTGACGTGTGAGCCCGAGGCCTCCCTTGACCTTGGGGCTGCAAACCATGTCCCACTTAACAAAACTGACAAATTAGTTCCATCTATATCTTCAACTGGGGCGGTGGTTCTTTCGGCTTTTGATGTTGGATTTGGGTGGGAGTGTTTGCGCGTCGTCTCAGGTCCTTCAAATATTGGGTGGGCGCTTTGTGTTCGTGTGGTTATTCTTCTCCATGCACTTTTTGCAATGGTGGTTTTATGGATATCTTTGGGATCATGGTGATGTTGCCTGGCCATTTTTGCGTCAAAGATGAGGTTGTTGCCACTTTTACCACCCTTGGGTGTATTCCTGATGCGATAGTTTGCTCTATGGCGGTTCATGCTGCCTCTCCATCGCATCGGCATTTTCTGCGCCAGTCAGATGTTTTTATTAAGGAGGTGTTCCGGCTCGCGATTTTTCGATATACGCTGGGCTTTGACGATGACAACTTCTTTTTCGGATTGTTGGTCCAACTTGACCTTAACACGACAACTTCCCGGGCGCAGGGTACAATGTCTGGTGGTCAACGGTGATGGAGCAGCGGCATCAGCGACGCGTCTTCTGCTCACACTGGATATTGAGTATGCTTGGCTCTCTGAGAACTTGGTTGTATTTTCTTGTTTTTCAAGATGTCTTGTATTGATTGAAGTCCTTTTAATATAAATCCTGATTCTTTTTCAAAAAAATATTGTGGGCATTCATGGGGTAGTAAGTTTGCATTCATGGGTCTCCTCTAACTAAATTTGGTTCCTTGTATGTAACTAACATCCTTGAAGCAAGTGTAATCCCTTTTACCCTTCGTTCTCCATTTGAGGAAGTGAAGAGTAATCGTTGAAGTGAAGCATGTGCGATCCACCTTCAAAGTGCCATTTGTGCATGTGCTTCAATATTTTCCTCTTCGTAACAAGGAAAAACACGCATGGTAATTATTTGAATTTGTAACGCCTATCGGCCAAACATTGCGTTTTGTGGATAGGTTAATATGCTTCCGTTGCCGCGGTTGAAATGCTCTGAAGCATAAATGCACTTTTATTTCTTGGATTGTTAGTTTTTCAACACCGTGTTTGTATGGAAAGAAGAGTATGTTTCAATGGTGGTTAAAATTTGCTCATGGTTTGACGTAACTGTTTTGGTCATATGCCAGGATGGAGACATAGGATGGGGGCGAGCAGGGGCTAGACACCCGCCCCCCTCTAATTTTCTCCATGCATAATACACGTATATGCAGGGTGTGCCCGGTGGATGGGCCTCTCAGCATGCATGTATGCAACAAGCGCGCGAGGGGCAGCCGTGTGGTGCGGCCGCCGCCATGTGCTGCGCACTCAGCGCACCTGCAGAAACATGTTTTTTTTGTCTCACGCGTTTTTGGGTCTTTTTCCTTTGTTCCCCGGGATTTTGGATTTTGATTTGTTTTTCCTATGTTTTGTTGATTTTTTTTTTACTGTTTTGTTTTCCTCGTGTGAAGCACAGCGATGAAGCACAAATGGAAGGTTTCCCTTTTTGTTTGTTGTATTCACTTATTTTGGGTTTTTATTTTTACTTTTCCCTGAGAAAAACAGTTGGTCCAAACTTATTAACATGGGATTTGGTTGGTAGCACCGTTTCACGCCACACTATAAAAAGGGCGGGGTTTCAAGTCCTGGTGCTTGCATTATTCCTGGATTTATTTCAAGATGATATGCCGGTTTAGTCTCTCGAAGGTGCTTATAGGGATAGGATATGCGTGTATGTTCAAAAGAGTGAATGTATGCACATATGTATAAGCACTTGTGATTAAAAAATAAAAAATAAAAAAGGCGGGCATCAGTCATCATCAACGTTAAAAAAGCCGAAATATGGTGCTACTAGAAGTCACCAACGGTGACAGTGGTCGTGGCAACTGGCAAAATTGCGTGTCCCGATCCATGACCGAAATGAAAACGACCGGCAAGGAGAGACCACACTGGTGTACTCCCTCCCGTCCGAATTACTTATCACAAATATGGATGTATCTAGATGCATTTTAGTTCTATAGGTACATCCATTTCTGTGACGAGTAATTTGGGACGGAGGGAGCACATACTACTATATCAGTTTTGATACGGTTCTGCTGGTGGGATTACGTGCTAACTTTGTCATCATCGCCGTTTTTATATCTCTCGCGTAGTACTAGTAGTACGTACTTCCTCCATCCGGATATACTTGTCATCAACATGAATAAAAAGAGATGTATCCAGTCAACTTTTTTTTTATCATAAAAAACAAAGTATAAGTCACGTAAGAACCGACATGACAAAACTGAAAAGATAGCAGAACATCTCTGAGCTTGACACTAACGCCCGTCACCTGCCTCCGGCACCACCACAGCAGCCACCAAAAAAAAAAATGACGGATCACCTCCTCACCCGAGCTCGACGCGGCTCCATCACTGATATTCAGCTTTGCGGAGCTCCAAGGTGGCTCACCAAAAGTGAAGCCATTGTTGTTGAACGAATCAGACCGGGGCAACACCCCGGACACGCCATCGAACTCCAGATCTGGCACCCCACCACGACTAAGACGCCGAAGGAGAAAACCATACCTGCCATCCACGAACCACGAACCTAGCACACGTTCCGACTTCCAGATGTCGTCGATGCAGACCATAATCTGCATCCGCTCCTGGACTACCTCCCAAGCTCCACGCCGACGCTGGAGCAAACGTCGTCGCAACGACGGAGCCCGAGGACACAGGTCCACCATGAGGATGCCGCCGCCGCCACGCCATCCTTGCTTGAACAGACTGATTTCCAGATCCATCCCCAACCATAGGACCGATGACCTCGTCAGGAAATGATCCGAAGAATATTTATTCAGCGTCGTCATCGTCGCCGCCGAAGCAAAGACGATGAACAACCTAAAAACCTAGACTACGGTAGAGTAAAAACGATCCACACGCATGAATCCGGCGACCCCCCTCACCACCGACGACCGAAGTCGCCGGCGGCGCGGAGGGGAGCCGCCGGAGAACGGCGTTGGAAGGTCGGCCCCTGGTGGCGGCTAGGGTTGCAGCCGCCAGGTACGAGAGGAAAACAGCCCTGGATGGTCCCTGTTACGACGTACTCAATGGATAACCAACGATGCCTGCTGATTTTGTATCTACTCATTTTGATGACGAGTATTTTCGAACGGAGGAAGTAGTACACATTTGTACACGCATTTGTGCCGGTTTTTACAATGTGCCGTTTAATCCTGCCTTCCCACAGCCGACTCCGCTACCGCTTCCGCATGTACTCCTACAGTAAAGTTACGCTTAGGATAATGTGGTCGTACTGGGCCACTGACCGACCGACCGACCGACGGACGCCGCCTAGTTATGGCCTTTGGATCGGTGTCGCAGCAGCAGCAGGCAGACCATGATCCACCGGCCATCCATCCACCCCGCGCGCACGTAAATATGGTGGTCGGTCTGCTGCCACCACTGCAACAGCAGTAAATAAAACCAGGTTTTAAAAAACTCTCAGCTCCAACCAGCTACGAATTTGGATGTAGTTTTTATTATTTCTGATATTCGTTGTACTGTCATGATGGAAGATGAATATATCGTAAGTTTTCTGGAAAAAAACTAAATAAGAATTAATTAGCAGCACAGCTGATTAGAAATTAGCGGAAACGATCGGAAGCGACTCATGCAGTAGCTAATAAAAATGAAACAGCCATCGCAAGGAATCGAACACAGGATCTCAATCTAGAGTCCAGAAGTACTACCGACTGAGCTAAAGCAGGTTATTGCACATAAAGCAACGTAAACCATTAAGAAGCAATACACAGCCAGATCCGACATATTTTAAGAATTTAGAAAGATTTTTTTTTGGAAAAAGCCCGAGTGTTTTATGAAACACAAACATTTCTCAACTTTGTAAAAGAATTTTTTGACAAACAAAATCATTATCAAAAACAGGAACTTTTGCAAACTTCTGATTTTTTTTGGAAATTGGAACATTTTCTGAAATTCCCAAACATATCTTAATTTGTGAACAATTTTTGGAAAAATGTTGAATTGGTGAACAAATTTAGAAAACAGGAACATTTTCTAAAATTCCCAGATTATTTTTGAATATGCGAACAAAATTGAAAAATGAGAAATTATTCTGAATTTGGGAACAAATTTTGAAAACGGGAACTTTTTCCGAATTTTGTGAACATTTTTTCGAAAAATGAACATTTATTGAATTGATGACCAAATTTGGAAAACAGGAACATTTTCTAAAATTCCTAGATTTTTCTGAACATGTGAACAAAATTGAAAACTGTGAAAGTTTTTTCTGAATTTGTGAATAAATTTTGAAAATGGGAACATTTTTCGAATTTTCTGAACATTTATTAAATTTGTTAACACATTTGGAAGCAGGAACATTTTCTAAAATTCCCAGATTTATTGAATAGGTGAACAGTACTGGAAAATGTGAACTTTTTCAAAATTTGCGAACAGATTTTGTAAAGGGGACATTTTTCGAATTTTGTGATCAATTTTCGAAAAATGGGAACATTTTTCTAAATTCCTGAGCAATTTCTAATTCATGAACACAATTTTAAAACGTGATCACTTTTCAAATTCGTGAACAAATTTGGAAACATTAATATCTTTTTAATTTTTGAATAAATTTTGAAAACAGGAACATACTTCTAAAACCGAACTTTTTTAGTTTGTGAACAAAATTTAAAAAGGCAAACACTTATTAAAATTTTGAACTTTTTTTAAAAAGCAAACAATTATTTAAATTCTAAACTTTTATGAAATTTCTGAACAAAAAATTGAAAACAGGAACATTTTCTAAAAAGATGAACAATATCTGAAAATTTCGCTTTTGAAAAATTCTGAAATATTCGTTGACAATAGGAAAAAATTCAAAAAGAAAAGAGCAAGAAGAAAGAAAATAGAAAAAGACAGAAAAAAAGAAACAGAAAAAAGATAGAGAAAAAACAAAAAGGAAAGATCATAAAGAAAAAATAGAAAGAAATATAAAAAGAAAAAACCGGTTCAGAAAGCTTCTAGAAGGTTCACAAACCAGAAGAAACCAGCAAGGAACTTTATAGAAAACCGGTTGTTACCTTAACAGGCCGGCGCCCCTG
>NC_057810.1:9765760-9766760 GCF_018294505.1 Triticum aestivum
TTGTATACTACTAGCACATATGCCGTGCGTTGCAACGAAAAAAGTAATTGATATTTCCATCAAACCATATATCAATGCGACACGCCAACATCCGGACGGTGCCACCTAACAGCAGCAGGAATACGCACGCCGGGGTTGAAATCTACTCCCTCCATTGTTGTGGTTATCTCACAAAATTCTTAAAAAATGGACTATTGCCGCAAGATTGATGAATTCCGTAAGGATTTTTTTTGAACACAGTACAGACGCAAGTGCTCATATACACGCGCATACACTCACCTCTATGAATGCACACACGCACAACCTACCCTATGAGCACCGAAAGACTGAGCCGTCATATCATCTTGAAATTTTCGAAGTCACCGTAGTCACCTCGTCGTCGACGGGAACGTCTCCTCACACCGAATGCGCATAGCCGGAAATCCTGAAATAAATCCAGGAATAAATACGAGCACTAGGATTTGAACCCTGGTGGATTAGGATAACACAACTCCTGTAACCATCCAACCACAGGTTGGTTCGCTGAATTCTGTAAGAATTAATTCATTAATTATAGGGTCCCCCTCGTACCAACAATCCAGAAATTTGGTCTTAGTTACAAACTCGATTAGTTTATATTGACGCATCTTGCAAATCCAATAATTTATTTATTTGGAGTCAGTCAGCCATGCTAGCCTAAATCCATTTAATTCCTTTGCTCCCTTAGTTTCTTGGTTATTGAATTGGCTTCCCCATTTCCACACAATTTACAAATGATATAAATTGAAATATTCTCATGCAAAGAGTCGATGTGGGAGTTTTAAATTAAATAATGAACCTATTTTTTAGCACAAGCACATGCTAAGTCGGCTGGTTGAAGCCTTTGGGGTCATGAGTTCCAGTCCCACGAAGCACAAATATTTTTCGCTACTCCGTAGTCTGCAGAGAAAAAAAGGTGCAATGCAGGCCCTCCTAACATATTTTATTTAATATATCCAGCCAATTTAAATTGGGCACACAC
>NC_057810.1:9767053-9784442 GCF_018294505.1 Triticum aestivum
AATTTAAATGAGGTAAACACATTTAATATTCCATAGCAATTAATTAGGTTAATTATGATTATGCCCTAAAAAAATTGTTATACAGTTAACAAGAACTACGGTTGGAAAGTAGACATTTTTCTGGTCAAATTACATATATAGATTATTTTAATCCGAGTTACGGTTGCAAAATTGTAGCATGACCATTTTACCATATTTTCGGTAAATAATAAAGACCAGGGACCTAATGCACCTGAATGCGGAATACTAACCGACACCGAGGTGCCTGCGACAGTGGACACAGAAGTTGGGCTGAAGCCCAACAGATAGAGAGAAACGAGAGGAACTTAATACTGGACCATGGACCGCGGGGTATTTAGATAAACACCGGGGGCTTTTTATAAAACATATGATGGCGGACCGGCAGAAACACTCCATACTTTATTAGTAGGTAGGTATAAATATTAATCCTTCCATTCCATATGTAGTGCATATAGTTTTTTTGAAAAGTCAAAATTTACAAACTTTGACCAAGTTTATAGAGAAAATTGTTTATAACTACAATATCGAATATACACAATATGAAAGTATGTCTTTTGATATATCTAATAATATGTATTTGGTATTCTAGAATTATATGTTTTTTCTAACACATGACTACTTTTTCGACATACACAATGTATATTTTCCTTGCTCATCAGAAACATATTTTTATAAATGGTTAACATATTTTAAAACATGATTAACATTTTTTGAAAATATATTTTCTGATGCATACTTTTTTCATGCAGGTTGTACATTTTTTTGTATAAATATGAAACATTCTTTTTATACACATTTTCAATATTTTTTAAATACGTGACTACTCTTTTTTTAAATATATGTTTTTATGCCTAATTTTTTAATATGCATTTACATTTTTTGTATACATAATGGACATTTTCTAGAAATGTTTAACATTTTTAAATACATGACTATTTTGTCAAGTATATGTTTTCATGTCTTTTTTTATATGCATTGTACGTTTTAGGTATACATAATGAACATTTTTATAATTGCTTAACATTTTTCAAATACATGATTAATTTGTAAAAAGTATAATTTTCTATGTCTACTTTTTCATGCACGTTGTACATTTTTTATATACAACTGAAACATTATTTTTATAGATGTTCAATGTTTTTAATATACAGGATTAATATTTAACACTTTACAAGCATGTTTTAAAATTTTAAGTAAATGTTTATGAAACATATGTATTCGATGCCATGCTACCGTGTTCGAGGCAAGATGCCTCATTGATCTATACACACGAAGTAGTTGTGGCCCCTTGGCCCAGGTAGAAAGAGGTGTGCGGGTGAGGTACAAGTGTGCCCCACACACGGTGCTCGTGATCAACAACAAATCGCCTCTCCCTGTCGAATAATTTATTACAAAAAAATGAAAATGAATTCTCAAAAAAAATCCACCACTGCACCTCACTATTCACTTGAATTAAGCTGCCGCTTGTACGAAGAGCTCCTGGTGTCCTGGCTCTCACGAACGGCCGTGTACAACCACCCTTCGAATTCCCCTGCAAGTATGTACTTCTATACATATGGACTATACATAATTGATGATTTCACAATACTAGTAATCAACAAGTTTCTTGATATATTATATTTGTGAATAAACATAGTAATATAGAAATATTTGGAGAATCACTATTTTTTTGATCTTTTGTGGGTTACTATCATCACTAGAAGAACACCCGTGCGTTGCAACGGGGCTACATTAACTTTAAGAGTTCAATATTACGACATTGGCGATCTTTTTTACCATCAAATCCTCACACACACAGACACACACTCTCCCTCCCTCTTCCTCACTCTCTATCCCCCTCTCCCTCTCTCTCTAACACACACACATATCCATCTTATTGGGTACGGGACCATAATCAATCTATTTCACACATACACGCTAGTGCATAACAATATGGATTATGTGTATTATATTTGTCATCAGAACTCGGGGAATTAATTTCATGTAAATCGACCAGCCACAGCTCCAAGAATACGCGGACGAGGTGGCTCGGGTCGGCGTCGGCGCCGTCCAGCGCGGGCCACGGGCCCGCTTCCAAGTACACGTGCAATGCACGTCTTCACAAATATTATAACCAGATGTGAGAAATCACATGCATAGAAAAGATATTCTGATAGCAATCCAAATACCATACTCAATTGAATACCTAACCTGGACAATACTCTTATTTCTATGCGCCAGAAAAAATGGAATAGCAAAGCTAAGTATGCCTACATACGCTCAGATTATATATAAGAATCTTGGGTGAACAATTGCAACAAAGCACTAAGCAGCGATAAATTTAAATAAAAAATCCGTTAACTATGCAGGCAGCAGGCTTGTTACAACATAGAGAGATAGGAAAATGTCACCTCCAGTAATGTAGCGCAAAGGAGTGGAACGAAGCATGAATGAGCGGTTGTTTGTTCTTCTCCATGTACATGGATCAGCAGTAGAGGCCAAGTATATAAGTACTTGACTAAACTCCACTCTTCGTGTACGGAGAGCCATGTCACCTTCTCGCTGCTGCAGCATGGGAGGACGGCTGGTTCACGTGACCCTCCAGCTGGGGGATCCATGGTGGCTGACCGTCGAGCTCGAGGCAGAGAAGTTGAGGGCAGCAGTGGCGAGATCCATGTCGGCCAACCGGGCGAAGAGGAGGTCGTTGGGGAGGGACACATCGGCAAGATCCGGTCACCACGCGACCTGAAGAGCAACAGTGATCTCCACAAGCTGTAGGCCGACGGCGTGCTCCATCCCCTGCGATGGGGTGACCATGGCGGTGGCCACAGCTCCTCATGCTCGCCTCGATCTCGGCGACACACCCTGAGTGTAGGAGGCAGCAACGACCTGGACGATATCATGGCCTCCATCCCGGAACGCATGAAGGACCTCGGCCCCGTCGCTACTCCTCCCGCCGTAGCTACACGCGGCAGCGGACCGTGGGTCGGAGGGCAGGCGGCGCCGCCTCGGTTGACGGCAGGGAGCAGCGTTGATTTCGGGTAGGTGGCATCGCGAGGACGGCCGCGGCCGCGGGGAAGCACCCCGATCATGCTGCCAGGCCAATCCTTCTCCTCCGATCCCCTATCCCCGAAGATTGCGCCGCCGCCCCGGTCGTGTTGTTTCCATATATTATGCCATTTTTTCCTGTACCTAAACAAACGCGGGCGAGCGGATGGCAGAGTTTTGGTCCGCCCTCTAAAATTGCTAAACGCACTTTTGGTGAGGATTATTGTTAATAAATGAATTCAATCATGTCGCTCTAAATAAATGGATTCAATCATGTGACTCTAATTACTTCGGATTGTTATGTGCACACTAAGCAGAGTGCAGTTAGGAAAGAAAATGTTTTCTAATTAAAGTGATTGGGTGATTTAAGGTAAGGTTAATTAATTTAGATTTGATTTTTAGTGATTGTTAGTAAACTATGATGCGTCTTTAAAATCTTTTATTTGTTTCCTTAAAATCTATTATTTGTTTCCTAAAGAAATTTGCAATAATGGAAGGTATCGGTTGATTTGGATAAGTTAGTAAATTTAGATCCGTGATTGCGTGCATGTTTGAAAAGTGCTGATTTGCAAGGAAAGAGCTGAGGGGTAAATAAACCGGTGAATAAGAAACCAGCATCGAAAAAAATCTACGACGGTTAACCTACGAAAAAAATCGAACGAAAGTGGTGGGACAAAAAAAAACCTGGAAGCAAGACTACCAACTGTAGTTAGGAAAGAAAATGTTTTCTAATTAAAGTGATTGAGTGATTTAAGGTAAGGTTAATTAATTTAGATTTGATTTTTAGTGATTGTTAGTAAAGTATGATGCATCTTTAAAATCTTTTATTTGTTTCCTTAAAATCTATTATTTGTTTCCTAAAGAAATTTGCAATAATGGAAGGTATCAGTTGATTTGGATAAGTTAGTAAATTTAGATCCGTGATTGCGTGCACGTTTGGAAAGTGCTGATTTGCAAGGAAAGAGATGAGGGGTAAATAAACCGGTGAATAAGAAACCAACATCGAAAAAAATCTACGACGGTTAACCTACGAAAAAAAACCGGACGAAAGTGGTAGGACGAAAAAAAACCTGGAAGCGAGACTACCAACTGCTCCATTAGGAGTAGAGATCAATGATGACTTTGGTCGCAGTATAATTTAATCAGAAGATTGCAACTTTTGTAAATTTTAACATTATTGTACAGAAGCATTGTATCTTGCATTTTTTTACTGCTAAATTATACAAGAATTTAATGTTAGAATTAGTTTATATATGTGCATAAATATTAGCATCAGCATGATTTTTGTATTAATTTGTCGAAGAAAAGATGATAATTATGTACTGCATCTTTTTACAACCACATAAGCTATTGCATGACAATGTTGATTCTACTAAAGACGGAAGAATAGTAGTGGTACCATAACCGAATGAGAAGCATCTAAGTTATTGTATTCTAGAGATAAATGAATCCTCTCCTTGACATATCTTTTTTTTTTGAGATATCCTTGACATATCTATGATAGATAAGTATAATTATCAAGCAGTCCCAGTAGGTTGCAAAATGAAATTGAATATATCATTGCATAACCTTGATCACATAACGAAGTTATAATGATTATTATATAAGATTCAATTATAACTCTATGAATCTAGCCCGTGGGAATGCACGAGTTGATGACTAGTGCACCTAGTTCATCGTGATCAAAATTATATCTATAATTTTTTGCCTCGTGATGGAGAAAGTATAGCTCAAGCTTGGGGAGACTTAAGGAACTAATGCTCAAATGCCCCAATCATGAGTTTCTAGAGATATTATTGTTCATAAATTTTATGCGAGACTTCCTCTGCACGACAAAGAAATGATTGATTCTTCGACTAGTTCTTTTACAAGTAAAAAAATTGATTATAATTGAGATCTTATTAAAATAATTAAACGTAATGTTGAAGATGGGGAGATCGATAAAGGTACGGAATCTCGTATAAATCTTGAATATGATTAAGTTAAGTCTTTTGCTGAAACTAGTAAGCTTGAACGTGCAATGCACGTCTCGACTAATGCTTTATTCTGATATACATCCACTCCCAATCAAATACACCTTGCATGCATGTCTCATACTACCCTATGCATATAGTTCTTGTTGGCAATGTAAAAAAAATGACAACAAAAAACAACCAAGATATGGTATGGTACCATACTTTCCAAGTTATCATGGGAGGTTTGGAACCAAGTTTTCAGGCTCTTACAACAAGTGAGAGTTAGTTTAAAGTTGTTGAATGTCTTGTTTTTCGCTTCTCTCTATACAAGTAGAGATCATTAATGGTGCTTTCAAAAACTCTGAGATCACAAACTACACAAATCGATGATTATATGTGTGAACCTCATCTATTTTGGGGGCAATGTTGCAAAGTGCAATTTATACCTTTTCTCCCCAAGAGAATTTACAAAGGTATGCTTAACAAGGCATGATCAATATTGAATTCGGCAACGCAGATGTCGGGTGGTAGGTGCGACATATGCCAACGGGTGGCTTATCATTGTGGGAGCCAATAAGACATCGCCGGTGCCTGGAAACGGGATGAGGCGAAGACATGCACGCCGGCGGATCTTACCCAGGTTCGGGGCTCTCCGTGGAGATAACACCCCTAGTCCTGCTTTGTGGGGTCTCCGCATGATCACTAGATCAACAAGTAGCTACAAGAGGCTCCTTGAGCTGTTCGGCGAGAGGAAGAAGAAGGGCAAGGCTAGCTCTCTTCTCCCCTCGATGTTGTGTCTAAAACTATCAGAGTATAACCCTTTGCATGGGTGTCCTGGGGGGGTTTATATAGGCCTACCCCTCAGGGGTACACTGGTAATCTGGCTGGGTGTGGGCCCCAGCCGTCAGTGTCTACGCTTGTCGGCTTCTCCGCCGGCCGCTGGGGCCCGCCGACTGGTGGGTCCCGCCGGCTGCCGGCCCCTTGGTTGAGAGGCGGGTCTCACCGCTTGGGGGTCCTGTCGGGGGCTGGTTACTGTTGCCTCACTCTTGATGACGAGGGCTTTGTCGGGGTAAGCATGGCTATAGTGCCGCCACCTGACGGGCTCTCACTGTAGCCTTACCTCGTCCCGTCCCCCTAATGGCACGCATGCTTCGAGGGAGGGAGCAAGCCGGCCGTTGGGGGCTGGCTGTATGCCAGACCGACTGTGGGAGGCATGGCCGCCTTCAGGTGTCTCTCTGACCGAAGGGGCCCGCCACCTGCGGGCCGTACTAACAGCCCGTCGTGGGTGCGTCATGATCAACATGGCAACAGTGCCACGCCGGACGGGTCATGGCTGCCCCCCACATCATACTGTGGCCATGTGTGCTCCGGGATTCGGGGGTGGCAGGCTTCACTGTTGCCACGCCCCGTCTCATCACCGTTATGGGGGTGCAAACTTTGAGGGCACGATCTTGGTCGCCTACCGGGGGCCGGCTCCTTGGAGTCGGTCATCTCGTGGCCGGCTTCTTAGAGTCGGCCTCCCAGTGTCTTTCTTCACGAGAGTTTAGGGTCGGGTCACCATCCGGTAGTCGGCCTGCGAGGCAGCCGACCAGGGGAAGGCGGCCCTACGCCTTGGGTGCTTGAAGGCTTGACCGACCTGTTATTTTTTCGAAGGGCCAAAGGGAGCCGGCTAGGCTACCCATGGTCATTTACTCCGACAGTAGTCCCCGAAGCTGGTTGAGCTTCGTGGCTAGAAGGGGAACGAGAAGCTCAATCAGCTTCCTATCCCGAAGAGCTGGCAGCTAGGAACCGGCTTTGATCAGGCGCGTTGTCTCGGCGGGATTATTTGAAGTCTTAAGGCGGGAACCAGCTGGCGCGCGAACCTGGCTGTGGGCTGGTCGCCCGCCGCCTGCGCACCACATGGCACCCTTCGGCTGGAAGGGCCTGCCAGCCCACGTGCGTGAAGGGACATCACCGCAGACCGGGGCCCGCCACTTCCACGCCTCGGCCCAAGTGCAGATCTTCTGCGGCCCGAGCGGTCCGCTCGTCTTCCGACGGCGGTTTCCGCACATCGTTAAGGCGTAATAATTGCGGGGCATGGGGGAGTGGGCGCAGTTAATCCCACGCCCCCCATGCCTCGCCTCGTCAGCTTCGCCGCACGAGGCTATAAGTAGGGGGAGGAGGGGGAGCGGCAGACGCTCGCACACTCGCCCTCGCTCCTCCATTTCCTTCCTCCTCTTCCTCTCCGTCGGCGCAGCTGCTCGCCACTGCGCCACCATTCCATCAACCTTCATGGCGCGCCATAGCCTTGCAGCAGCTGAATCGCGCGCCCTCCGCCGCGCTTTCCCCATCGCCTCACCGTCCTCATGGCGCGGTCCAGCTCCTGGGACGGCTCCAACGTCCATGAGGACCATGTTGATTTCCTCCGCAAGACGCGGCGGTTGCCGGGCACGGATTACGTGCGGGTCCGTCTCGCGCCGAAGAGGGAGATCTCGCCAGCACCGGAGGAGGACGAGCGGGTGATCTTCCGCTCGACTGCCTGCGTGATGTCGGCCTGCCGGCGAGCGGTTTCTTCCGCTCCTTCCTCGAGTTCTATAACCTCCAGCTGCACCACCTTACTCCAAACACGGTGGTGCTGCTGTCGGCCTTCGTCACCTTGTGCGAAGGCTTCCTTGGCGTCCTCCCCACCCTCAAACTCTGGGGGGAATTCTTCCAGTCCAAACTTGGCACGGTCGTCGCGGGCGTGCCTGCTCCATGTGGTGCTTTCATCATCGTGCGGAGACAGACGGGCGACAACCCATTTCTGCCCATCGCGCTGATCTAGTCGGTGAAGCTCTGACAGAGATCCTATTTCTACGTGAAGAATGTCGCTCCGCAAGGCGACTTTGTCAATCTGCCGGCTTATGTAGCCGGCCCGCCCGCTGGGAGGCGGCCTTCATGGTCCTATCGAGCCAGGTCGCTGACTCCGGCTAGGGCTGGCACCGTCGCCCGGCTCCGGGTGCTGTTCCAATCGGAGGGCCTGACCGGGTCCGACCAGATAGCCGCCTTCGTGGAGCGCCGGGTGCTCCCGCTCCAAGGCCGCCCTCATATGATTTGCCAGATGAGCGGTCGTTTGGACCCAAGTCGGCTAAGCACCAAGGAGATGCCTCACGATGAGGTATCTTATATGGTGAATTATATCGCCAACTGCAAGCTCACCGAGGAGTGGCAGTTCGTCAAGGAGCCGTATTCTCGCGCCAATCCCCCACCTATGGTAAGCCTTCCTTCTTTTCTTCTTCTCTTGTTGCCGAGTTCTCACTGGCCGGCTCCTGACCAGTCGGCTTGTTTGCAATCAGAACCCCCTCCTTCATCCAGCGTCCGGGACCGCGGGGGCGGAGTGCCAGTTCGTCCCCGACCGTGTGACGGACGACTTGGACGATCCTGACTTGGGGGCGGCCGCCCTTGATGACGATGCCGTAGGGGGAGGCGGCGAGGCAGGCGGCTCCGGGTTCACTGCCGGCTTCGAGGACTGGCCAGATGACGACGAGGCCGAAGCCATTCCACGCCGCCAGACGGTGTCCGATCACCAAGGCGCGGGCTCATTTGTCGCGCCGGCTGTTCGTGGCGGCATGCAAAAACGCCGGGCCGCGCCGGCCCTCTTCGGCAGTCGGCCGAAGAAGCCCAAGGGTTCTGCGGCGGCGACCAGATGGGACGGGGCGGCCGCGAAGGCAGCCCGCTTCCGCAAGGTGGTGAAGCAGCCGCAGGCAGTTTCGGTGTAAGTGTCAATTCTCTCATGCCTTTCTTTTTTCTTTTTAGTTGGCATTCTAAGCCTTTCCTTGACTCATCAAACAGGGCTCCGCTTTATCTCGAGCGGACTAATGCCGCCTCCGTAGTCGGAGGGGCGGAGGATCTGCGGGCTCCCGCCGCGTGGACCCCCGTGCCGATCTCCTGGCGGAGACGGAGCGGAACGCGCCGGAGGCGCGGGAGGAGAGGGAGATGGAGGAGCAGAGGGCGGCCGCCGCCAGGGCGGCTCGGGAGACGACGGAGGAGTGGGCAGAGGCGCAAGCTGACGCGGCGGCCAAGGCTCAAGCGGAGGCCGCGGCCGCGGAGAGGGCAGCGGAGGCCCTGTGCAGCCAACCTCCATAGCTCATCATCCCCCTCCGCACCGTGGCCCCCGATATCCTAGTGCCCCAGCCAGAGGAAGCCGACCGTGACCAACCGGCGATGGAGAGGAAGGAGGGCGATATAGTCGTCGCGGAGGGGGAGGCGGTGCCGCCATAGTCGGCAGGAACGGGCCAAGGTGGCTGGCCTGAGGCGCCGCCTGAGCAGCCGGCTGGAGGCGAGCCGGCTGTGAGGGCGGATCTCGTGGTCCTATCGCCATCTCGTCGGCGCGCAGAGAAGGCGACTTCAGAGCCGGACCCGCAGAAGGCCGCGGGCTCCAGCTCGCTGGCCCATGATCGGGAGACGGCCAGCGTCAGCTCGCCAGAGTGGACGCTGGGTGGTGGGACGACCGTGTTGAACGTGGCGGCGCAGGACGTCCAGAGCCGGCTTCAGTCCCAGGCCGCCGCGCTGAAGCAGTATACTCAAGAGTTTCTTGCAACACGGTCGACCGTTCGGGTGAGTCTTCGTGCTTTTCATCGATTGCTCTTGATTTCTTTCGTGGGGGCGCATGAGCGCACCCACTGGGTGTACTCCCCGAGTTCCGAGTCGGCTGTTGAGCAGGCGGCTTGGAACTTCTTAGTAGACTTTGATTGCTGTCTTGTTCTTATTTGCACCTTCGTCCTATTTGCAGGACTATCACAACCTCCACGCAGCTACCTTCAACTCCCAGGCCCGGGAAATGAACCAGAAGACCGCTAATCTGACGGAGAGCCAGAGTAAGTGCTTCATTTTTTATCTCATGTGGGGGCGCGTCAGCGCACCCACTGGGTGTAGTCCCTGAGATTCGGGCCGACTGCTGAGCAGTCGGGTTGGATCTTTCCTGACGACTTCTTTCTTATTGCTTTTTTCTTCTTCTTCCTGTCTGCAGGAGCCAAGCTGACTTGAGGGAGCATCTAGGTGGGGCCCAGACCGCCCTTCGCACCAAGGAAGCCGAGTGCAACACCTTGGCTCAGGAACGTGATCGCCTGGCCAAAAAACTGGCCGAACAGGAGGAGAGCCACAAGGCGGCCCTGAAGACGGCGCAGGAAGCGAGGCCGCCCTCAAGTCGAATATGAGACCGAGGCGGCGGGCTGGGCTGAGGTGAGGCAAGTGCTGAGAGAAGGCTATAGCCGGATCGAAGATTTGATTGACGGTAGGCCACCTTCTTCCTCATCCCTTTGCCCGCCCCTTGTCATCTGGTCGGTCTTCTGACTTTGTTCTACTTCTTTCTTCTTTGTGCAGATTACTTTCCCGATTACTCCGTTGCCGCCAGCCAAGCTATCGAGGCCCACCGCGATGCGCGACGGCAGGCTGGGGTTGAGATCGCACCGGATGCTGGCCGGTCACTTGAGGAGTAGCTTCTGGCGATTCAAGCCCGCCTCCAGCCGGCTTACCGCATGCTCCGCCATCTTTAGCGTGCCGAGGCGCAGGTGCTGGCCGCCCTCTGGCCCGGTGAGGTGGTTCCCCGCACCCCCAGTCAGACTGCCGACTGGCTGGAGGTAGCAGTCGGCCGCTTCGAGGCCTAGAAGGCCTCTGCAGCTCGATCCGGCGCTAGGCGGGCGCTAGAGTTCGTCCGGGCTTGGTATCCTGGGCTGAATTTGGCCCAGCTGAGCACCTAGCGACAGGAGGCCAACGAGGAGCTGGAGGCGGTGCGGCCGACTATCATCCAGCGTGCCTCGGCGATAACCGACTACACCAACACCAGTGCCTTTGCCCCCGAGGTGAATGAAGACGACGTAGCTCAGCCGTAGGAGTGGTTCGGGCTGAACCCGACAGAAGGTGAAGACTCGGCGGAGGAGATTGATTCCAGCGACGAGGGCGAAGAGGAAGAGGGGGAGGATGGTGAAGATGTCGCGCCAGACGATGGAGCGACCAGCCAGCCCCAGCCTGATCTTGCCTCCAGCAACGAGGCGCGTGCAAGCGCGCCGCCTGCAGCAGGCGACGATCATGCCAAGACTCGTCAGCCAGCCACTCCTCCAGCCAACACTGCCGTCTCCACCAACCTGCCCGACTCGCCTGTTGCTCCTTTGGCCTAATTCACTGTCTTTGCTTTCCTGCTCGTTACTCTTTGAACAACTTTATTAAATTTGCGCAGTTCCACCCACTGGGGGTGTATTCAAACTATGTTGAATGCTGGCCTTTCTAAGGCCTTTTGTGTAAATATAATCATGCATGTGCTTGGCTTCCGTTCATACTTGCTTTTCATCCTTTGGCTGTTTTCCTTTGCCGCCCTCCCTTGGTCGCCGCCTTCCCAGCTGGACAGCTGCTCTGCAGTCTGTGACTGGGGAAGGGCTTGGCCGTTTGGGAGGACAAGTACTCGAGCTTTCTTAGATTGTAGCAAGGTGAAAGGAAAGCCGGCCGGCCGGCTGCTCTGACAGCCGGTTTGGCGGGTGGGAGGCCGGCTTGTGTTATACAAGTTCGTTAGTCCTTAGCCATTTTTCATGTGGGCATCCTTTCCTGCCTTTGGCTCTTGCCAGCCGGACAGTCGATTCTTCGAGCTGCGACTTTCAACAAGAGAGGGCTTGGGTGCCGGCACACTACTTGTCTGACTGCAGGTAGAACTTGAATATAACTCAAGGCGGCGAGTCCCTGGGCCGACTGATCGAACCCGGTGCCGGACGAGAAAACAATTGTAGTAACATAATCATATGCATGATACTCATCATTCATAGATAAAAAAGGGGGTAGTCCCCAAGTGTTCCTCGGGGGGCCTGTTGTCTTGTACTTAATACAAAAGTTAGCATGGTACATACTGCATTTTTACTGTAAAATCTTCGGAGAAGATTGGCGTTTCACGGTCGTTCCGACTCCTTGCCGGAATCATCTCTCTTTCGTGCCTTCGGCTTCTGCGCGTCAATCAGGTAGTAGGAGTCGTTGCCTAAAGCCCGGCTGATGACGAAGGGGCCTTCCAAGGGGCCGAGAGCTTGTGCTGGTCGGCTGTTCGCTGGATCAGCCGGAGCACAAAATCACCCTCTTGGAAGGACCTTGGCTTGACCTTCCGGCTGTGGTAACGGCGTAGACCCTATTGGTAGATGGCGGACCAGCTGAGGGCTAACAGCCGGCCTTCTTCCAGCAGGTCGACGCCATCTTCTCGCGCTTCCTTGGCCTCTGCCTCCGTGTACATGGTGACCCGAGGTGAGTCGAACTCAATGTCAGTCGGGATGACAGCCTCGGCACCATATACAAGGAAGAAAGGGGTGAAGTCGGTTGACTTGTTCGGGGTAGTGCGCAAGCTCCAGAGGACGGCTGGTAGCTCGTCGAGCCAACAGCCGGCCGAACACTCTAGTGGCACGACCAATCGGGGCTTGATGCCGGAGAGGATGAGGCTGTTTGCTCGCTCGACTTGGCCGTTTGACTGCGGGTGGGCAACGGACGCTAAGTCCAGTCGGATGCCGTGTGTCACGCAGAAATGTGCCAGTGCTCCCTTGGCAAAATTCGTGCCATTGTCGGTGATGATGCTGTGTGGTACGCCATACCGGGTTGTAATATCTGCGATGAATGTCACGACAGTCGGCCCATTCAGTTTCTTGATCGTCTTCGCTTCAATCCACTTGGTAAATTTGTCCACGGCGATGAGCAGATGTGTCATGCCGCCGCGCGCCGTCTTGAACGGGCCCACCATGTCCAGTCCCCAAATGACAAAAGGCCAGGTGAGGGGGATGGTCTTGAGCGCAGAAGCCGGCAGGTGTTGCTTGGAGCCGAAGACTTGACACCCTTTGCAGTGTTTGACTAACTCCTTGGCGTCGTCCAAAGCAGTCGGCCAGAAGAAACCATGGCAGAAAGCTTTAGCGATGAGTGATCTTGAGGCCACGTGGTGGCCGCATTCGCCTTGGTGGATGTCTTTGAGGATTGCTATGCCCTTCTCTGGCTCGACGCAGCGCTGGAAGACTCTAGTGACACTGCGCCTAACGAGCTCTCGGTTCATTATTGTGTATGCTCCGGCTCGGCGTTAGACTTGTCTTGCCGAGATCTCGTTAGTCGGCAACTCTCTGTTTACCAGGAAGTTGAGGATGGGCTGGGCTCATGATGGAGCTGCGACTTCTTCTATCACCAATACGGCTACTGCAACCAGGGCGGGTGGGCTGGGTGGTGAAGAGTTGGAGTTGGCCACCGCCTATTGTGTCAATGCAGTCCCCGGGCCGACTGCCGTAGTCCCCGGGCCGGGTTCTGAAGTCCCCGGGCCGGGTGTGACTATGGCAGTCCCCGAGCCACCTGTCGAGGTCCCCGAGCCGCTTGCTTGGTTTCCCAAGTTGAATCCAACTGCGTCGGGGTCAGGTGGTACGAAGATGGAATCTGATTCTGGGGATGGCTTGACAGACAACTTGAGGAGGCGTTGGAGAGAGACGCCGGTTGGTATGGCTTGTCGGGTGGAGCCTATTCGTGCCAGGGCATCTGCTTGGTCGTTGTCGGCTTGTGGCATGTGGAGGAACTCGCATCCTTCAAAATATCCGCTGAGTTGCTGAACGAGGAAGCGGTAGCTCGCCATGTTTGCGTCCTTGGCATCCCAGTCGCTAGATGATTGCTGGACTACCAAATCTGAGTCGCCATAACACAGGATCCGGTGGATGCCGAGTTCTTTGGCTAGCTAGAGCCCGTGTATGAGCGCCTCGTACTCGGGCACAATGTTGGAGGTGGCAAAATGAATTTGCAATGTGTATCTGAGCTTGTCGCCCTTGGGAGAGGTGAGGACGATGCCGGCTCCCAAGCCGGTGCACATCTTGGATCCGTCAAAGTGCATCCGCCAATGAGTAGAGTCGGGGGCTGGTGGCAGGTACTGGGTCTTGGCCCAGTCGACAAGGAAGTCGGCCAATGCCTGGGACTTGATGGCGGTGCGAGGCTGGTAGAAGATAGTGTAAGGAGCCAGCACAATGGCCCATTTTGCCACCCGGCCGGATGCATCCTGGCTGCCTATGATCTCGGCAAGCGGGGTAGTACATACGACCGTGATGGGGTGCTCTTGAAAGTAGGGCTTGAGCTTCTTGGCGGCGAAGTACACACCATAGCACATCTTATGATAGTGTGGGTGGTTCTGCTTTGAGGTGGACAGCACTTCACTCAGATAATATACTGGCCTCTGGACTAACTGAGCCCAGCCTTCTTGTGGGCGCTGAACCACGATGACGGTGTTGACCACCCGGCTAGTGGCGGCAATGTAAAGGAGCATGGGCTCTTTCTCAGTCGGCGCCGCCAAGACAGGCGGCGTGGCCAGCATCTTCTTTAGCTCGTGAAAAGCTTGGTCTGCTTGGTCGTTCCACTTGAAGTGAGTGGACTTCTTCATGAGTCGGTAGAGAGGGAGAGCTTTCTCTTCGACTCGGCTGATGAAGCGGTTCGGGGAGGCCAAGCATCCGGTAAACTTTTGGACATCTCGTAGCTTGGTAGGAATCTCCATCCTCTCTATGGCCTTGATCTTCACCGAGTTGCATTCGATGCCGCATTCAGAGACCAGGAAGCCTAGAAGCTGGCCGGCTGGCACTCCGAACACGCATTTCTCAGGGTTGAGCTTGATCTGAAACCGGCGTAAGTTTTCAAATGTCTCCCTGAGGTCTTCCAGCAGGGTGCCACGCTTCTCTGTCTTCACCACAATATCGTCTACATAGACATGGGCATTTCTGCCGAGCCGCTTGAGGAGGCATTTCTGCATGCAACGCTAAAAAGTGGCACCGGCATTCCTCAAGCCGAATGTCATAGTCCGGTAACAGAAAGCTCCGAATGGTGTGATGAAGGCGGTCTTCAGTCGGTCAGCCGGGTCCAACTTTATCTGGTGGTAGCCTGAGTAAGCATCTAAGAAGTTCAACAGCTCGCATCCGGCTGTGGAGTCTATCACTTGATCAATCCTTGGCAGAGCAAAGGGATCTTTGGGGCAGGCTTTGTTGAGGCTGGTGTAGTCAATGCACATGCGCCACTGCTTGTTTTTCTTCAACACCAGGACCGGGTTGGCAAGCCACTCTAGAAAGAACACCTCCATAATGAAGCCGGCTGCTAGAAGCCGGGCTATTTCTTCTCCGACAACTCTTCTCTTCTCTTCCGATAGGCGGCGCAAGGGCTGCCTGACCGGCTTGGCGTCAGATCGGACATGTAACTTGTGCTCAGCGAAATCCGTCGGAACACCCGGCATGTCTTTGGGAGACCATGCGAAGATGTCCCGATTCTCACGGAGGAAATCGATGAGCTCACTTTCCTATTTGCTGTCAAGGCCGGTGCCTACGACAGCGTGCCTCTCCGGGTGCTTCGGGTCCAGAGGTATCTTCTTTGTTTCTTTGGCCGGCTGGAAAGAACCTTGAGCATCATATTCCTTGGGGTCGGGGGACAGGGCTGGCTGCTTGCCGGCCATGGCCACGACTCGATCCAGCATCTTCTTCTCTTCAGCAATCATGAGAGACTCGTCCAGTCGACTGCTGGCTGCCGCACACTCAAAGGATTTCTTGTAGTCTCCGGCTATGGTGATGATGCCCTTGGAACTCGGCATCTTCATGTTGAGGTAGGCGTAGTGGGGCACAACCATGAACTTGGCCAGAGCGGGTCGGCCAAGCAATGCATGGCAAGGGCTCTCCAAATCCACTACTTCAAACCATATTGCTTCTCGACGGAAATGATCCTTGTCCCCAAAGAGAACATCTATCTTGATCTTGCCGATTGGTGAGCAGGACAGGCCGGGTACGATGCCATGGAACACAGCCCAACTAGGCATGAGCTGCTTCGCCTTGATGTTCAGCTTCTCCATGGTATCATGGTACAGTATATTGATGCTGCTTCCGCCATCTATCAGCACACGGGAGAAACGGGCAGCTCGCCTTTCTGTTGCGAGGGTAGCGTCGAAAACCAATGCATAAGAGCCGGGAGATGGCATCACCTCTGGGTGATCGGCCCGGCTCCAGCTGATAGGCTTCTCCGACCAGTGCATGAACTCGGGGCTGTTGGAGGCGACCGCATTGATTTCTTGGTGCTGTCGGCACCGGCTGCGCCGGTCTTCAGGTTGGCTTGTAAAAATGATGTAGGCGGCATGCTCTTCGGGGAACTCGTCTTGAACAGCCCCGACCACTGGCCGAGCAGCCGGCTGCTGAGGGGCTGGAGGCGGCTGGCCAGCGGGTGGAGGCGGCACCAGCCCTTGGCCTTGGAGATTCGTGTGAGCCAATGGCACTTCCGAGTCGTGTGGTTGGACGCCTTCGCGCCACTGTGGAACTTGCAGGAGGCATCAAGGGCTTGCTCGTACGAGAAAGCCGGCTGCCAAGCCGGCCTGCCGCCCTTCTACTTCTTGGGCACGGGCCGCCCTTCGGGTTGTTCGTCTTCGACTGTGGCCACCTGCCGGCAGGTGGAAGGCGGCATATGAGCCTTGTGCTTGTTGTCGTTCTGGTACGGGCGCCAGTTGGAGTCTCCAGCCAGCATCTTGGGAGCCGGAGTGAGCACCTTTCCGGAGGCGTCTACTCGGAGCTCGGTCTTCATTGAAGAGTCCGCCGTGGCGTACTTGTCTGCTATGACCAGCAGCTCGTCGAGGGTAGTCGGCTCGTCGCAGAGGAGTCGATGCTTGAGGAGGGTGCCCTCTCGGCACCCGGCGGTGAAGTACTCTATGGCTTGAACCTCGTGCACCCCCTCACATGAGTTGCGGAGCTCGGCCCAATGCATGAGGTAGTCGTGAGTTGATTCATTGGGCCCATGAACACATAAGGAGAGCTGTGGGGGCTTGGGAGCCCTTGTAGGTGCTGGTGAAGTTGCAGATGAAGGCTTCTGTGAAGTCTAGCCAGCTGTTGACGCTGTAAGGCTTGAGGCTGTTGAGCCAGGTGCACGTCGTGCCTTGGAGCATGAGGGGGACATATTTCACGGCAACACGCCTGTTGCCGTTGGCTATGCAAACTGCGGTGGAGTAATCGATCAACCAATCTTCCGGCTTCATGGAGTCGTTGTACTTGGGCATGTCTCTTGGAAGCGAGAACCCTTTGGGGAAGGGCTCGTCGCGGATGCGGGGGCCAAAGCAAGGCGGGCCGACATCGTCTTCTTCTTCTAGCGTCAGGGATCGCGCTAGGCGGTCGATCCGATGGCGGGCGTCATTCTCGCCGACTCCTTCACGGCGGCCTAGTCGGCCGTTGAGAGTCGGGTGTGTGACAGGCGGCGGGGTGGGGTATCTCTTCCCACAATGCGGAGGAGGAGGCGGATCGCCTCGTTGCTCCACAGCTCGAGGGCAGCCTTCTGCGTCGCGCTCGATGGTGATTCAAGTCCGACTGCGACTAGCAGCCGGCTCCTTTTCTTGCGTTGTGTGGGCGCCGCCCGCAGTCGGCGTCCGTGACGTCGCGTCG
>NC_057810.1:9784771-9804612 GCF_018294505.1 Triticum aestivum
AACGCGGACGCCGGCTTCATGCTGCTCCGCGGCCGCGTCGATTAACTGCTGGATGCATCTGGTCATGTAGGGGAGCTCGTTGGCCCCCAGTCCATTCAGCTCGTCTACGACCGACTGGGCGACGCGTAGGTTCTCGAGAGGCGTGGCGTAGACTGGGCGGTCCGCTCCCAGCATATCGGCGATGGTCACGCCACGCTTCTTGACGACGCCGGCCCGGCTCGGCCCATCGGGAGGCGGCGTACCAAAGGCGGCGCGGTCGACTTCGTGCTGGTGAGCCTCAGTGAGGCGTCTCATGGTGGCTATCTTCTGGCCCTCCGCAATGAGGGCGAGGCGGCGTGCCTCCATCGTCTTGGCATCGGTGTCGGCCGGGATGGGGGCGGACAAGTCGTGCAGCGCCGCTTGCAGGGCATCGTGGGCGTTCTCGCCAGAGGTGAAACCATGGCTGATGACTAGCACCTCGGTGACGGTGCTGCCGCCGCTGTCGCCCGCGGGAGAGGGTCGTCGAAGACCACCACGTTGGTGGCGAAAGCGTCAAGCGACGCCATGTCGGAGTCGACAAGCATTGGGTCGGTGGAGCCAACCGACTCCAAATCCACAGCGGGCTCACTGGAGACGTAGAGTTGGTCGAGGAGGCTGACGAGGCGGATCTCGGGGCAGCCGGTGCCCGCGTCGGACGTGGGCTCGTCAGAGATGCGAGCCTCGCCAAGAAGATCGGCAAGGTAGCTCGCCGTGCAGGCGTCATCGACACCTTGCAGCGCATCGGGGCAAGCGCCATCGGGCGTGCCGGGCTAGCTACGCCCGCGGGGGAGGAAAAGGGTTCCCCTCCAGAGCAGGTCTCCGGACGACGGTGCACCTGGCCCCATGGTGGGCGCCAAATGTCGGGTGGTAGGTGCGACATATGCCAACGGGTGGCTTATCATTGTGGGAGCCAATAAGACATCACCGATGCCTGGAAACGGGATGAGGCGAAGACATGCACGCCGGCGGATCTTACCCAGGTTCAGGGCTCTCCGTGGAGATAACACCCCTAGTCCTGCTCTGCGAGGTCTCCGCATGATCACTAGATCAACAAGTAGCTACAAGAGGCTCCTTGAGCTGTTCGGCGAGAGGAAGAAGAAGGACAAGGCTAGCTCTCTTCTCCCCTCGATGTTGTGTCTAAAACTATCAGAGTCCAACCCTTTACATGGGTGCCCTGGGGGGTTTATATAGGCCTACCCCCCGGGGTACAATGGTAATCCGGCTGGGCGTGGGCCCCAGTCGTTAGTGTCTATGCTTGCCGGCTTCTCCACCGACCGCTGGGGCCCGCCGACTGGTGGGTCCCACCGGCTGCCGGCCCCTTGGTCGACAGGATGGTCCCACCACTTGGGGGTCTTGTCGGGGGCTGGTTACTGTTGCCTCACTCTTGACGACGAGGGCTTTTTCAGGGTAAGCGTGGCTATAGTGCCGCCACCTGGCGAGCTCTCACTGTAGCCTTACCTCATCCCGTCCCCCTAATGGCACGCATGCTTCGAGGGAGGGAGAAAGCCGGCCATTGGGGGCCGGCTGTATCCCAGGCCGACTGTGGGAGGCATGGCCGCCTTCAGGTGTCTCTCTGACCGAAGGGGCCCGCCACCTGCGGGCCGTACTGACAGCCCGTCATGGGTGCGTCATGATCAGCATGGCAACAGTGCCATGCCGGACGGGTCATGGCTGCCCCGCATGGCGTACTGTGGCCATGCGTGCTCGGGGATTCGGGGGTGGCAGGCTTCACTGTTGCCACGCCCCATCTCATCACTGTTATGGGGGTGCAAACTTTGAGGGCACGATCTTGGCCGCCTGCCGGGGGCCGGCTCCTTGGAGTCGGTCATCTCATGGCCGGCTTCTTGGAGTCGGCCTCCCGGTGTCTTTCTTCACGAGAGTTTAGGGCCGGGCTGCCTTCCGGTAGTCGGCCTGCGAGGCAGCCGGCCAGGGGAAGGCGGCCCTACGCCTTGGGTGCTTGAAGGCTCGACCGGCCTGTTATTTTTTCGAAGGGCCAAAGGGAGCCGACTAGGCTACCCGTGGTCATTTACTCCGACAGCAGATGCCAAGAATTACTCATAAATTTTGAAGGCAATATTATTTTCAACCAACTGCATGCATGCCAGTTGGCTTCTTTTACTCTTGAGATGAATTCATCCAGATTCTTGTAGACCATCCATCACTTTATGTTGCCTGCAATTCCAATATGTACAAGTACAACACCATCCAGTGGGATGAACATGCACAAAACAGAAGTAAAAGACAAGTTGGGAGTTGTACCTTTCAAACTGAAAATGATCTTATATCTATTTTCTGAGAAGATTCCTTTATAGTTTATTCTTCTTGGTTGGTAAAAGTAAGTAGGAAGACAAGATTATGGAAATATATTGTTTGACAACTGATAATTTTTAGATTGACTGTGATATTTTTAAAGCTGGATTTCATCTAATTTTTTAAGCTTGAATCCTTGCCCTATTGACAAATGAAATAACAATATGGTGAACTGAATTCAACAGAGGACATACCTATCAATTTCTGATCCTATATCAAGCATTGTGCCCTTGCTAAGCTCAGAAAGGGCATTGTCTTACATATATTTTCTCCGCGTGCCAAATAAAATGGTTTATGCTGAGCCATTATGTTCAACTTATGATGCATGAATCTCAACACCAACACAAACCTGAACCTTCTCCATCACACAAAAAAGTTACTTAAAATAAGCTTGAGTCAAGCACATGTACACCAACAAAGCATTTCCCCTTTTTAGGGTCTTATAATAGATAAACATGTTGCACAACTATAGAAATGGAATGGAGAGACTGTACACACAAACATTGTCTTGTTAATTCTGCAGCTAGTTCCTTTTCTAGCATAATTGAAGCTATCCCAAGTCTTCAAGTAATATGTTTGTGAAAAGACAAAAAAACATCGAGCAGTCTATTTTCCCAAACCTTACAATGCGAGTAACAAAAACTATATATAATCTCGGAGGAACAAACCCTCATTTCCCAAACGACCAATTATAGATTTTGAAGTGTTTTTGACGAATTTCATCTTTTCATGAACTGGCACTCAAGCTATCAACTTTAGAGGGAAAACCATAAATAACCTAGGCAATGTAGTGAACCTAGGTCATTCAACTTAGCTATTTTCCTTTTGAAATCACATCATAACTATCTTACATTTGTGTGACAAGTCATAGCATGAAAAATTGGGGATGAAATCGGAGCAAAATTTGAAAAGTTCTAGACAGTTTTCGTGGATGTCTAGAGCTCAACCGAGCACTCAAACGCGTAGCTCTAGTCATTTGAAGGGCCATCGTTCAATTCTGGATATTCATTTTGGACACTCTGATAAATGTCAAATCATCATACTCTCCAAAGGGCCTTGATCTGGTGCCTGGAACTTCTCCGGTTTGAGCCCTAGCTTGATTCTCTTGATGTCCCAAATCCATGAACATGTCCACACCTACAAAGACCACAAAACAAAGGAGAACTAATAAAAACTAAATAAAAATGTGTGCAATGAACTTGGTAAAACGAGTAAATACCAACAAATATGCATTGGAGACATGGATAAGTACTAGATCGATATGATATGAGGGATTTTGGCACAATAATATACTCTAAAAAGTATGCATAAAATCCACTCACCGGTAGACAAAGTAAACTCTAGTAATATGAATAAACCCCATCATTTTATCCTTAATGACTAAAATACAAATATGTGTCTGGTCCCTTTCTATCACTGGGACATAGCACCTTAAGATTGAACCCGTCACAAAGCACCTATCCCACTAAAGATAAATCATTCTAATTGGCCAAACCAAAGGTTAACATCAAAGAGAAATACAAAGCTATAACAATCTTGCATATTAAAGTTCAGAAAAGACTCAATTACTTCTCATGAATATTCAGATCATAAGCCGACAACTCGTCGGATCCCAAAAAACACACCACAAAACAAGATTACATCGGATAGAACTCCAAGAACATCGAGGAGAACATGGTACTGAAGATCAAAGAGAGAGAACAAGCCACTAGCTATGGACCCGTAGGTCAATGGTAAACTACTCACGCATCATAGGTAGGGCGCCAAGGTTGATGTGGAAGCCCTCCGTGATCAATCCCCCCTCCGGCAGAGTGCCAGAAAAGGCCTCCAGATGGGATCGCGGAAGAACAGAAACTTGCAGCGGCGAAAAAATTGAGTCGGGTGACTCTTTGTTGGTTTCCCAATATCTAAGAATTTATATAAGTGGAATTAGGTCTGACAGAGCCACGAGGGGCCCACAAGGCAACAGAGCATGCCCCCCTATGTGCATCGGTTTGCCTTGCCGTCCCCTAATGTCGCTTGAACTACGTCTGTATTTCCCCAAAGAGGAAGGGATGATGCAACACAGGTACGGTAGGTATTTCCTTCAGTTATGAAACCAAGGTATCAATCCAGTAGGAGAACCAAGCAACATTATGTAAACGGTACCTGCACACAAAGAACAAATACTTGCAACCCGACACGTAAGAGGGGTTGTCAATCCCTCTACGGTAAAACGATAGATAAATTTGTGGTAGATTGGGCAAATAGCTGTCGATAAAACGTGAAATAAAGTAAGTAATAAAAAAGTGTAGGAAGGTATTTTTCAGTTTTTGGAATAATAGATCTGAAAATAAAAGCGAATAAAAATAGATCTCAAAGTAAATATGATAAAGCATAGACCCGGGGGCCGTAGATTTCACTAGTGGCTTCTCTCAAGAAAATAGCATACGGTGGGTAAACAAATTACTGTTGGGCAATTGATAGAAGATCGAATAATTATGACGATATCTAGGCAATGATCATTATATAGGCATCATGTCCAAGATTAGTAGACCGACTCCTGCCTGCATCTACTATTATTACTCCACACATCGACCGCTATCTAGCATGCATCTAATGTATTAAGTTCATGGAGAAATAGTGTAATGCAATAAGAACGATGACATGATGCGGACGAGATCTATTCATGTAGGAATAATCCCCATTTTGTTATCCTTAATAGCAATGATACATGTGTGTCTTGCTGCCCCTTCTATCACTGGTAAAGAACACCGCACGATTGAACCCATCACAAAGCACCTCTTCCCATGGCAAGAAAAATCGATCTAGTTGGCCTAACTAAACCAAAGATTCGAAGAAGAAATACGAGGCTATAAGTAATCATGCATAGAAGACATCAAAGAAAACTCAAATAACTTTCATGGATATAGATCTGATCATAAACTCAAACTTCATCGGATCCCAACAAACACACCGCAAAAAGAGTTACATCAAATAGATCTCCAAGAGACCATTGTATTGAGAATCAAAAAGAGAGAATAAGCCATCTAGCTACTGCCACTAGTAGAAAACAGGGATTTGGTTCGGGCCTGGCCAGCCCATTAGTCCCGGTTCTTCACGAACCGGGACCCATGGGGGGCATTGGACCCGGTTCATGAGCCCAGGGGGCGGCTGGGGCCTCGTGGGCATTGCACTACAATAAATATGTCAACTAGTGACCTTCTGTCAGTGACCCTGGAAGAATTGGTCATATATCTATGACCATTTCAGACCAATTGGTCAAAAGCTGTTCGGGGGGCTCCAAACCCTAAACTATAACGGCCATTTTGGCCAGAAAGGTCGTAATTTCCTTACACGAAATTGTCATAAAGCAGATAACACTGGTCCGCTGCCTTATTTCTAGCTGATCATGACCAATATAGATGGTCATAACCTTGTAAATTATGGTGGGTTGCTATGACTAGGCGCCACCTCATCAGTTTTGCCTATGTGTCATGTCCATGTGGCAGTTTTTGCCCTAGGTTATGAAGCAACCTATATTTCTGTCATTCCCAAAATTCCCCAAAAAATCTCATAAATTCTTTGGGTCATATCTTCGTCAAATATGTAAAAAACCTTCCTTGCCTAGTTCAAAATAATTCAAAAATATTCATTTTCCTATTCTCTTCAGAAAAACACTTCGTGAAGGAAGTACCACTTTGGCATGTCCGTATCCATTTTCTACAGTGCTTTCCTGTGCCCAAATAATCATCCTCCACCAAATGCCAGCTCAATCCATTCATATTTTGAGCCCAGCTTCAACATTCGTATTTATGTCCAGTGTTGTACTTTGCAAAGCAAGTACCACCTAGGCTCCTTTTGAGCTAAAAAATTGTGAAGAGGGTCTTCTTAGTAGCTGGTCATCCTCAGCCAAAACTTACGCCCATTAGCCATGTGCATTTCCCGTACCGCTAATCAAACACTTGGCTGCTTATTCATGTTTGAGCATCGATCGGTCTCCTCGTGAGAATCTTATGTTGTGATTTTCTTCCTAGAACCTACTTGGGGAGTGCCCAACCCGCTAGACATGCCTAGGCCGCCTAGAACACATGGCAACGCCACGGTCACGCGGTGACCACGCGACGGGCATGCGAGTTTACGCGGTCTAGAGTTGGGGCCCTCGGCCACCGTCCAAACCTCAACGTATCGCCACCAAACCATGTATTTATGATTAAATAGGTACTTATGTAACTAGAAATGATTTTTGGAAAAAATAAATAGCAAACTATGAGGCAACTACAGTTCAAATTTGACCTGCTTCCTACTGAATCGGCGGGAATTTGTCTTTTTCACCAGAGGTGGATCAAAACTTTTGACACCCAACCCTTTTGTGAATTGTGCATTAAATATGGCCTAGTATTTTATAAAATTGATTTGGTCCAATTTTGCAACAAATATATGGTAGGTCCTTCACAAAAAAAACTCATTTCAAGCACTCAGAAAATGGAAAATGAATTTTCCGTGCAAAGAAAATGAAAACTCCCTGAGGCAACATTGTTTGGAATTCCAAGATGCCCCCTTGTGCACAATATGAGATCATTTGGCTTGAAAGCCATGAATCTTCACGCATGATAGCTCATTTTTGAGAACACTTTTTTAAAATAATTTCCGTATTACAAGTTTATTATTTTTCCTGGAAACTTGGTCACATATAATGACACAATGGGAAGATTTTCCAATTTTTTTGTTTTTTTGAATTTTTTATGCCCGTTTCAAAATGTGGTCAAAACGGCGGGCTTGACCGTTCCTAGCTAGTGGTTGAATCTTGGAAAACTTTTGATGTTTCTATGATTAAATAGATACTTATGTACCTAGAAATGATTTTTGGAAAAAATAAAGATCAAACTGTGAGGCAGTTGCAGTTCAAATTTGACCCGCTTCCTACTGAATCGGCGGAAATTTGTCTTTTTCACCAGAGGTGGATCAAAACTTTTGAAACCCAACCATTTTGTTAATTATACATTAAATATGGCCTAGTATTTTAGGAAATTAATTAGGTCCAATTTTGCAACAAATATATGGTAGGTCCTTCACAAAAAAACTCATTTCGGGCACTCGGAAAATGGAAAATGAATTTTCTGTGTGAAGAAAATGAAAACTCCCTTAGGCAACATTATTTGGAATTCTAAGATGCACCCTTGTGCATAATATGAGATCATTTGAACAAACTATGCCATGAATGTGGCCATAAGATTGACCATTTGGCTTGAAAGCACTGAATCTTCACACATGATAGCTCATTTCTGAGAACACTTTGTTAAAAGAATTGCCGCATTACAAGTTTATTATTTTTCCTGGAAACTTGGTCACATATAATGAAACAATGTGAAGGTTTTCTAATTTTTCGTTTTTTTAATTTTTTATGCCCGTTTCAAAATGCGGTCAAAACGGCGGGCTTGACCGTTCCAAGCTAGTGGTTGAATCTTGGAAGTTTTTTGGTGTTTCTCTGATTAAATAGATACTTATGTACCTAGAAATGATTTTTGGAAAAAATAAAGATCAAACTATGAGGCAGCTGCAGTTCAAATTTGACCCGCTTCCTGCTAAATCGACGGGAATTTGTCTTTTTCACCAGAGGTGGATCAAAATTTTGACACCCGACCATTTTGTCAATTGTGCATTAAATATGGCCTAGTATTTTATAAAATTGATTAGGTCCAATTTTGCAACAAATATATGGTAGGTCCTTCACAAAAAAAACTCATTTCGAGCACTCGGAAAATGGAAAATGTATTTTCCGTACAAAGAAAATGAAAACTCCCTTAGGAAACATTGTTTGGAATTCCAAGATGCACCCTTGTGCACAATATGAGATCATTTGAGCAAACTATGCCATGAATGTGGCCATAAGATTGATCATTTGAATTGAAAGCCATGAATCTTCACGCATGATAGCTCATTTCTGAGAACACTTTTTTTAAAAGAATTTTCGTATTACAAGTTTATTATTTTTCCTGGAACCTTGGTCACATAGAATGACACAATGCGAAGGTTTTCCAATTTTTTGATTTTTTTTGAAATTTTTATGCCCGTTTCAAAATGCGGTCAAAACGGCGGGCTTGACCATTCCTAGCTAGTGGTTGAATCTTGGAAAACTTTTGATGTTTCTCTAATTAAATAGATACTTATGTACCTAGAAATGATTTTTGGAAAAAATAAAGAGCAAACTATGAGGCAGCCGCAGTTCAAATTTGACCCGCTTCGAACTGAATCGGCGGAAATTCGTCTTTTTCACCAGAGGTGGATCGAATCTTTTGACACCCAACCATTTGGTCAATTGTGCATTAAATATGTCCTAGTATTTTAGAAAATTGATTTGGTCCAATTTTGCAACAAATATATTACAGGTCCTTCACAAAAAAACTCATTTGGACACTCGAAAAATGAAAAAATGATTTAAGAGAACTCATTTCTCATAACTCTTTAAAAAAATATTTGCCTTATTTTAATTTGTGATTATTCCTGAAAACTATAGTCAAATTTGCTGACACAATGGGAAGTTTTTTTTTCAATTTTTCAGGTCATAATAAAATAGCTAACATGATTTAGACCTTACTTTTAGTCAGTTACGACCAATTTAAATGGTCACAATATCATATCTGTATACCGCGTTCTGATTGGTCTAAGAGCCTCTCACGCGGATCGCGGATAAATCACCGTCAGATGCTTCTAGATCCAATGGCCCGCACCTCACCCTCTCACCCACCCACCGCGAGCTACCCCCAGAAAAACACACCACACACCACTCCTCTCTCTCCCCGCGCAGCGAACCCTAACGCTCTCAGCCCCGCACTTCCTCCATCTCTCTGGATCTCGACGCGCCACCGCCCCCAACCCCACTCCCTCCCTCTGGATCTCGACGTGCCGCTGCCCCCACCCCACTCCCTCCCACGCTGTCCACCGGCGTTTCCCTCGAGCGCCGCCTCTCCTTCTCCCCAACCCCGGCAGAGACCTCGTTTCCCTCAACAGCCAGATCCCGCTCACGCTCTCATCGTGCTCCTCATCGTCCTCCTCGACCTGCTCCTCACGCCGGCGTCCACCATGCCTCCGCACACAGCCTCCTCGACTAGGCCAGGGGCTTCCACTTCCACTTCCGCACACAGCAGCAACTCCTTCTCCTCTTCCCCATTGCTTCCGCCTCCGATCGATCACACCGGAGCACCACCACCCACCACAGCAGCAGCTGCGTGAGTGGCAGCGCCGCCTCCGCAACGAGGGCCGCAACATCGAGCGCAAGATCCGAGGTTCCCCTCCCCTCCCTCCCTGATTTGATAATCTAGGGCTCTAGGCCTTCAACTGGTTGCTAATTTTTGGTTTTGGGGCCGGTGCACAGACGTGCAGAAGGAGGAGAAGAAGGTGGAGAAGGCTATCCGGGACACCGCCAAGCGCGGCGACATGGGATCCGCCAAGGTACATATCCTCCTACTCTGCCTGCGCCATGGATCGATTTGGGTTGGGTTGGGCTGGACTGTGCGGCGGATTTACCCATTTTGTTTCCTCTGCTGGTGATGCTTCTTCCATTCCTCAAGGCGCTGGCCAAGGAGCTGGTGCAGTCGAGGAAGGCGGTCAACCGCGTCTACGAGAACAAGGCCCAGCTCAACTCCATCTCCATGCACCTCGGCGAGATCATCGGTAATTGACACTGCCTGCCTCGTATCATCCTTTCTAGATAGCATTCTAGCATGGCAATCTTTAGTGATTTACAACTGCTGTTCATGATGCTATTACAAACTTTGAAATCTGGTTCGGTTAAATGCGAGGTCGTCGGTAATGGGCAGTGCTTACCTTGCATCTTTCCAGATAGCACTCTACTAGTATGGTAGTAACACTTAATTTACAGCTGCTGTTCATGATGTTATACAAACTCTGAGAATTGCCTCGGTCAAATCTGCTTCCTTTCTAAACAACTGTGCACCTTGGCGAGATCATCGGTACCAAACACTGTCTATACCTCGTATCATTCTGTGGTAGTCTATATCCATACCACTATATAGTGCGGGAATAACTTTGAATGTTGGCCATCTTATTTGCACATCCAATGGGCAGGATCTGATTCGCCTCGCCTTGCCTCGCACAAGTGACGTCATCAGGTTGCAAGCAAATATTCATGTCTGCTCTTTCACTAGTTTCGACTGTTGCTTTCGTTGCTAATAATACACGCATGCTCCACAACTAATATAGAAGATGCATTTCCACCCCATATAGTAGGTGCTGACTCGATGCAAACAAGTAAAATAAAATTAGTAGGTGTTATATGCTGAACGATGCTAGCTGCTGTACCAATATGGATCATTGGCAGCAACTTAACACTACATTAGCTTAGGCTAGCTGGCTACTGTACTTTGGACAGTGTTGCTTACCAGTTACATTTGGTTTGGTCCTCAGCGCTGATTTGGTGCATTTTGGATGTAGCTTACTTCCTGTTTGTCTTGGTCTGTTTGGTCCCCTCTCACTACCTATTTGCGTTTGAAAATGTTATTCCAATTGCCTCACAGAACCTGTACGCAATCGATCGGCATAGGGAGTTTTACCACGGTTGAACACATGTGGAACACATCAATCCACCCACTGATTTTTTTCACTTGATACCTATGCTGCTCTTTTTCTATCTATGTATGTATCTATCTATGTATCTATCTATTCCTACCAAGTAAATGGAAACAAACAGTGGAACACTACCTAATCTAGTCTTGTATAATTTCAGGTGTATAAATTACAGACAGACTTGTATAGTTTCGGGTGTCCCCTCTTCATTCATTTCCTAATCTAGTGTATACAGACTTGTGTAGCTTGTATACTCTATTCTTTGCCAATACTCTATTTTTTCAGTGGAACATTATCTCTTGCTTGCTTGTTTGCACACCCTCTTATTTTTACTACTTGTATAGTTTGATTGATATATGCTTTCTATGTCTGTATGGAACCTAAACAAACATGCCATACAAGGAAATGGATGGCTTGTGTAGTTTCAACTGTTCGTTGCCAATGATTAATCATCTTGTTTGTTTTTTGGCTGCATCTGACATACATTCTTATGCCTGTTTACTCCAGGTCAGGCTCACGTTTCCCCTCCCGCCCGCCGACGCACTGCTTGCAAACAAAAATGAAGCGTCAATGATATGAACCACAACAACAACTGACAGAGCACCATGGACCCCAGAAGGGATGCATCTGCCGGCTCTGCGCCCTAGAGAGCCATGCATGCACCATTGGTTTTGTTGTCCACCGCTCCTCCCCGTGTTCCAGAGTACCTTGCTCATTGCTTCATTGAATTGCTTGGCTAGTGCTCGCAATTGCGTGGTTTGGTTTCATTTGACTTAGCACTGAATCCCTCAATTTACCATTCAGTGAACAATCCTCTCATGGTATTTGTCTACACTAGATTACTACTACTGTGATGATGATGTGTGATGATGATGTGTCTGATGATAGACACCTTGCAACTAGCCACACATGTACTGATAGTTTATTGTAATTATTACTGTACCATGAGTCATTCAGCACTTGAAGGCACTGAACTACTATTTTGTATTTTATAATATGTTCCTGTTATGCATGACATGGGCTTGATGAAATCTTACTCTTTTAATCACAATAGCATGGCAGTAACATGTTATCACGCTGGATGAAGAAAAGCATATGTAATGAGTTCTTTAATGTTTAATTACCTAATTGTCAAGCAGTGTTTGTTTTTGTATACATTTACTGCTATCAATCGACTATAGTAGTCATCTGGATGCTTGGGACTTGCATATATTCTGCTGCACTTGAAACATCAAGAAGTATTTTTCCTTGTTTTTTGGAACAATTGGTGAACTTCACATTCCTGAATATATGCATTACTATTCGGTATAGGTCTAGGCGGCTCTTCATATTTTACAACTCCTTATCATTCCCCTCTAATATTTCCGTAGGTGGCCATGAACTCAGTAAATCATCAGGAAATGCCTTTGCTACAGCTCACCTATGGCCTTGTTTGTCCTGCAGGTTAGTGAGCAGCATTAGGAGGAGGAGCTCAAGCATGCCACCATGACACACCACTGCAACAGCAGGTAGCACGTCCATCTCCCTCTCCCTATGCTGCCAATCCTTTTTGTTTCTTTAAAACTAGGTCCAATCAGCACACAAATTGACTGTCTATTCTATCAAAAATCAGTTTTCAACTCTACAACATTGTGTTGATGGTCATCAGTAGAGAGAGGGAGAGAAAAACAAGATTCCATGGTTGATGTTTGTCAGCTAATTAAACGACTTGCTTTCTGCTAATGGCCCATTAGGTAGAGTAGCTATGCACCTGGTGGTGGTCATGGCCTTGGTGCTTCATCAGTTTTTTCCTTTCGGTCATTAGCTAGCTATGCTATGCATGTGGTGGTTAATTTACAAGAAAGAATTTCTGTCCTTGTTTTTCATTTCCTTGCACTAGCCAAATTCATCCTTTTTTAATACTAGCATTAGCACATCATCATCATACTAATAGTTGTTAGATTTTGAGTATGCCACTGCTGCTAAAACAACAACAACAACCAAGTTGCTGCACTCAATTAAATTAGCCTACTGCCTAATCTATTAATTGTTGCTCTTCCACTGTTTGGGTATCTCTTGGTTTGCAATGGTACAACTATATGATGAATACACATCATGATATATACTTGATGAATCTGCCTGCTACATCTCAACTTGTGTATCTGTTTCAGTATCTCTTCCAATTTGTATCTGTTTTCTTGTATGAATGTGTATCTCATTTTAACTAGTTGGAGAACAAAAAGCATGGTACAAGCAAGCTCAATTTATGTTATCATTCATCTGTTGTAACACCAAGTTTGGTCTATTAACATGGCGTTGATTTTGTGCTGCAGATTTCGAAGCTGGGAATCTAGGGAATGCGAAGTTGAAGAGACCTGGAGTATCTAGACTAAGATTGCCATTGTATATGTTTTATATGATGATGTAACACAATGATTCTGCTATTGTATCTTTGTTGTATGATGTTTCAAACTGATTCTGGCTGTTATGTGAAGTACTACGTGTGTTCTCTATCTGTTCCCATTTGAATGTTGGTGATTTAATTACTAGCAAATTGAAATTTAAAGAAAATGACCTTGACAATTAGGACCCACTTACTAGAAGAACCTGACAATTGGGACCCATTTGAATAGTGGACCCATCTTTAAAATAAATAAATACTTGAACTGCTTAGCCAAAATGGCCATGGCCCAAAAATAAAAAGGCTGCGATGTTGGGCTTGGCCCATGAAGCTAACAAAAATTGACAGAAAAATACACTAAATTGGCTGAATTAATGGGCTCGGCCTATATAAACACCCAATTGGACCGGGCCGATTCTAATTTTTGACCTTCTCAATTGGTCGTAATATTGCCACGTCAGCTTGCCCTGTCGGATCCGACATGGCCTGGGCAGACAGCTAGTGACCAAAACAAAACAGTAGGCATATTTTGGTCATAAACGTGTACGGCCTTCTCACAGAGAAGGTCATTAATTTTAGTTTACGACTGCCAGCTTTTGACCTTCTGTTTTTGGTCACAAAAAGGTCGCAAAATGAAAAACAATGACCTTTCAGTGACCAATAGTCAAGGTCACAAGTTGACATATTTCTTGTAGTGTTGGTCCCGGTTCATCTGGATCCATTTGTCCCGGTTCTAGGCACAAACCGGGACCAATGGGCCGTGCTCCTGGCCCACAGACATTGGTACCGGTTCGTGCCTTGAAAGGTATAGAAGGGTGCATTTAGTCCCGGATCATGCCACAAACCGGGACAAATAATTTGCCTATATATACCCATCGTTGCGGCAGAGCACTCCACAATGCTATGTTTTTTCTGGCCGACGAGGGGAGGGCATTTGGGTGCTCTAGCTCATCTCCTATGCACATGAGGTGTTTGATGAAATGCCTGAGCCACACTAGTTGAGCTTTCTCCTCTCGAAGCTCGACCTTGGAGCTCCATTTTTTCCGAGATTTGTCTAGATTTAGTGGTCCGTCACACCTCGTCCCCATTTTCACCGCCGTTGATCGCCCGCGCCGATCTCGTCGACGGCACCACCATGGTGAGCCTCTTGTTCTTATCTTCTTTCTGATTTTCTTACTTTAGATAGATACTTGTCTAATTTTCTTACTTTAGATAGATACTTGTCTGATTTTCTTACTTTTGACACACATAATTATATATAATGCACACAGATGAACCAGCAATGGATGTATGGTGACAGACACACCTCCGAGTACATTAAGGGCGTGCATAGTTTTCTCGAAGTGGCTGAGGCAAACAAGCAGAATGGTTTTATGTGTTGTCCATGCCCTAAAAGTGGGAATACGAAGTCTTACTCTGACCGGAAAATCCTTCACACCCACCTGCTTTACAAGGGTTTCATGCCACACTATAATGTTTGGATGAGGCACGGATAAATAGGGGTTACGATGGAAGACGACAAAGAAGATGAGGACGATGACAACTATGTGCCCCCTAAATACGGTGATGCTGCAACGGGGGGAGCTGCTGAAGATCAAGAGGAACCAGACGATGTGTCCGATGATGCTGCAACGGGGGAAGCTGCTGAAGATCAAGAGGAACCAGACGATGTGCTCGATGATGATGATCTCCGCCGGGTCATTGTCGATGCAAGGACGCAATGCGAAAGTCAAAAGGAGAAGCTGAAGTTCGATCGCATGTTAGAGGATCACAAAAAGGGGTTGTACCCCAATTGCAAAGATGGCAACACAAAGCTGGGTACCATACTGGAATTGCTGCAGTGGAAGGCAGAGAATGCTGTGCCTGACAAAGGATTTGAGAAGCTACTGAAAATATTAAAGAAGAAGCTTCCAAAGGATAACAAATTGCCCGACAGTACATACGCAGCAAAGAAGGTCGTATGCCCTCTAGGATTGGAGGTGCAGAAGATACATGCATGCCCTAATGACCGCATCCTCTACCGCGATGCGTACGAGGATTTGAATGCATGCCCGGTATGTGGAGCATTGCGGTATAAGATTAGACGAGATGACCCTGGTGATGTTGATGGCGCGCCCCGCAGGAAGAGGGTTCCTGCGAAGGTGATGTGGTATGCTCCTATAATACCAGAGTTGAAACTACTGTTCAGAAACAAACAACATGCCAAGTTGATGCGATGGCACAGTGAGGATAGTAAGAAAGACGGGAAGTTGAGAGCACCCGCTGACGGTTTGCAGTGGAGAAAAATCAAGAGAGAGTACTGGGCCGAGTTTGCACGTGACGCAAGGAACGTATGGTTTGGTTTAAGCGCGGATGGCATTAATCCTTTCGGGGAGCAGAGCAGCAATCACAACACCTGGCCCATGACTCTATGTATGTATAACCTTCCTCCTTGGATGTGCATGAAGCGGAAGTTCATTATGATGCCAGTTCTCATCCAAGTCCCTAAGCAATTCGACAACGACATTGATGTGTACCTAAGGCCATTAGTTGAAGAATTATTATAGCTGTGGAATGGAAAAGGTGTACGTGCGTCGGATGAGCACAAACAGGAAGAATTTGACCTAAAGGCATTGTTGTTCGTGACCATTAATGATTGGCCTACTCTTAGTAACCTTTTAGGACAGACAGACAAGGGATACCGCAGATGCACGCAGTGTTTGGATGATACCGACAGTACATACCTGTACAAATGCAGGAAGAATGTGTACCTAAGGCCATTAGTTGAAGAACTTTTACAGCTGTGGAATGGAAACGGTGTACATGCATGGGATGAGCACAGACAGGAGGAATTTAACCTGCACGTGTTGCTGTTTGTAACCATCAACGATTGGCCCGCTCTCAGTAACCTTTTAGGACAGACAAACAAGAGATACCACGCATGCACGCACTGTTTAGCTGACACCGAAAGTATATACCTGGACAAATACAGGAAGAATGTGTACCTGGGCCATCATCGATTTCTTCCGACCAACCATCAATGTCGAAAGAAAGGCAAGCATTTCAAAGGCGAGGAATATCACCAGAAGAAGCCCGCCATGCGTACTGGTGATCACGTACTTGCTATGGTCAATGATTTACACGTAATCTTTGGAAAGGGTCCCGGCGGACTAGCTGTTCCGAGTGACACTGAGGGACACACACCCATGTGGAAGAAGAAATCTATATTTTGGGACCTACCCTACTGGAAAGACCTAGAGGTCCGCTCTTTGATCGACGTGATGCACGTGATGAAGAACCTTTGCGTGAACCTGCTAGGCTTCTTGGGCGTGTATGGGAAGACAAAAGATACAGCTGAGGCACGGGATGACCTGCAACGTTTGCACGAAAAAGACGGCATGCCTCCAAAGCAGTATGGAGGTCCTGCCAGCTACGCTCTTACCAAAGAAGAGAAGGAAATCTTCTTTGAATGCTTGCTTAGTATGAAGGTCCCGACTGGCTTCTCGTCGAATATAAAGGGAATAATAAATGTGCCAGAGAAAAAGTTCCAGAACCTAAAGTCTCATGACTGCCACATGATTATGATGCAACTGCTTCCGGTTGCATTGAGGGGGCTTCTACCGGAAAACGTCCGATTAGCCATTGTGAAGCTATGTGCATTCCTCAATGCAATCTCTCAGAAGGTGATCGATCCAGAAATCATACCAGGGCTAAGGAGTGATGTGGTGCAATGTCTTGTTAGTTTCGAGCTGGTGTTCCCACCATCCTTCTTCAATATCATGACACACGTCCTAGTTCATCTAGTTGAAGAGATTGTCATTCTGGGCCCCGTATTTCTACACAATATGTACCCCCTTGAGAGGTTCATGGGAGTCCTAAAGAAATATGTCTGTAACCGCGCTAGGCCAGAAGGAAGCATCTCCATGGGCCATCAAACAGAGGATGTCATTTGGTTTTGTGTTGACTTCATTCCTGGGCTTAAGAAGATAGGTCTCCCTGAATCGCGGTATGAGGGGAGACTGACTGGAAAAGGCATGCTTGGAGGGAACTCAATAATATGCATGGACGGATATTCTTGGTCTCAAGCACACTACATAGTTCTACAGAACTCTACCTTGGTGACCCCGTATGTCGATGAACACAAGAACAGTATGCGCTCCAAACACCCGGAGCAGTGCGATGACTGGATTACATGTGAACACATCAGGACTTTCAACAGTTGGTTGGAAACACGTCTCAGAGGTGACAACACTGTTTGTGATGAGCTGTACTCGTTGTCCAAGGGGCCATCTTCGACTGTATTGACTTACAAAGGATACGAGATAAATGGGCATACATTTTACACGATCACCCAAGATCAAAAGAGCACCAACCAAACAGCGGTGTCTGCTTTGATGCAACAACCGAGAGGGGAAAGGACACATATTATGGTTACATAGTGGACATATGGGAACTTGACTACGAAGTAGATTTTAAGGTCCCTTTGTTTAAATGCAAATGGGTCAATCTGTCAGGAGGCAGGGTACAGGTAGACCCACAGTACGGAATGACAAGAGTGGATCTAAACAATCTTGGGTACACTGACAATCCGTTCGTCCTAGCCAATGATGTGGCACATGTTATCTATGTGAAGGACATGTCTACCAAACCGAGAAAAAGAAAAGATAAGGAAGCGAATACATCATACGATGAGCCAAAACGCCACATAGTTCTTTGAGGAAAAAGGGACATCGTGGGAGTGGAGGGCAAGACAGACATGTCCGAAGATTATGAAAAGTTTCATGAAATTCCTCCCTTCAAAGTCAAGGCTGACCCAAGCATCCTGATAAATGATGAAGATTATCCATGGTTACTGCGCAATAAGGAAAGGACACAAGCGAAGAAAAAGTGAAGACTTTCTCCACAACAATTATGATGATACCATGCCAAGTTTCAACTTTTTCGTAGTTCATTTGAAATGCCTATTGTAACAGACAAGTTTCCGTATGAAATCCTGATACTTCGAAAGAGATTGTCCGTTTTGTACATGAAGTGCATCCAGTTTTTGCCGTAACCCTATCAACTTTCTTGCACATGCTATGTGGATGAAATGATGATACCATGCCAACTTCCAACCTTTTCAGAGTTCATTTGAAATGCTTTTCAATTTCAGGGTCTTATAGGTCAAAATAATCAGTAAATGCATGAAAAATAACAAATGAAGTTAGAAAGGGTTGAAAATTGATGATGTGGCTTTGAATGGTGCATTTTGAACACATAGAAAGTCAGGAGTTCAAATAAGTTTTAAAAAATGAAATTCCTTTATAACAGACGAGTTTCCGTATGAAATCCTGATACTTCGAAAGAGATTGTCCGTTTTGTACACGAAGTGCATCTAGTTTTTGCCGTAACCCTCTCAACTTTCTTGCAGATGCTATGTGGATGGAATGATGACACCATGCCAACTTCCAACCTTTTCAGAGTTCATTTGAACTGCTTTTCAATTTTAGGGTCTTATAGCTCAAAATAATCAGTATATGCATGAAAAATAAGAAATGAAGTCAGAAAGTGATGAAAATTGATGATGTAAGTAGAAACTAAATAAAATAAAATAAAGTTTAATAAAATATATAAGTAGAAACAAAATAAAATAAACTTTGATAACATAAATAAATTTATGGACCTAAAATTACCAAAGTATTTTCTGTTCAAAACATTATAAGCAAAAAAAAATTCCTGAAAGAAATAAAATAGCAACAGTAAGTATTTTGTTGTAAGTAGAAGCAAAATAAAACAAATAAAACAAAAAAGAAAATAAAAAACTGGGAAAAATAGAAAATGCCACCTACTAGGCCACCACGACCTAAATACGACTAGAAACTCATCCATGGGCCAGGATTCAGGCCCGCAGAAGGCCCAACAGGCCCACAAGCATAGCAGTGCGAGATTAGGCCCAGAGGCCAGTAGTTGAGAGGAGCTCAATGGAGCTGGCGGGGCAGGGCTTATAAACCGGTCCTGCCGCTCCTCGGCTAGCGAGGTGGGACTAAACATCCCACCGCACCGCGGCTTTGGCAGCAGGACATTGGTCCTAGTTGGTGCCATGAACCGGGACCAATTCACACCTTTGGTCCCGGTTCGTGGCACCAACTGGTACCAATTCCCCCCCTTTAGTCCCGGTTGGTGCCACCAACCGGGACCAAAGCCCTCTGCTTCCCGCCCTTTGGGCTGCTGAAAAGAGACCTTTGGTCCCGGTTGGTGTGACCAATCGAGACTAAAGGGCAGCATTGGTCCCGATTGGTGCCACGAACCGGGACCAATGCTTCGAATATATAAGAAACACTTGTGAAAATTTTCAGTTTTAATTGCCAGTTCCCCCTGCGGATGACGCCACGAGCTCATCCACGCCGCCAGGCTGCCCCGCCACCGTCGCCGTCGCTTGTGCCCCCGAGCCCACGCCGACGCCGTCCACCGCCCATGCCGTCGCCCATCGCCATCGCCCTGCGCCCCCCACCACCGTCGCCATCACCCTCCGCCGCCCCCGAGAGCCGTCGCCCATCACCGTCGCCATCGCCCTTCGCCCCCCGCCGCCGTCACCCTCCGTCCCCTGCCG
>NC_057810.1:9804948-9812596 GCF_018294505.1 Triticum aestivum
CCCCCCGCCGCCGTTGCTGTCGCCCTCCGCCGCCCCTGCCGTCGCCCTCACCGGCCACCCCCGATGTGAGCCGCCGCCGCCACGGCTCTGTTCATTTTTTTCATATAATTTGTATTATTTGTTTGTTCATTGCATTTTTTTCATATATATATAATGTATATATGTATGTGGTAGCTATATGATGAATGGATGTGGCTATGTATGTATGAATATAATGTTCATCGCATTTTTTTGTTAATATATGTTTTTTTTCATATATGTATTAATTTTTTATTTAGGTTAGTAGATATCGATGTTAGGTTAGTGCTTAGTAGTTGAACTAGTTAATTTAATAAAACTACTTTATTAAATTTTACTATATATAGAAGTAGTTTATTTTTAGTAAGAACTACTTTATTTTATTTATTTATAGTAAGTGCTTAGTAGTTGAACTAGTTGAGTTAATAAAACTACTTTATTTTACTATATATAGAAGTAGTTTATTTTTAGCAAGAAAATTAATAGAACTAGTTTATTTTATTTAGTTCAAGCAATTAATCCCGCATCAACGTCGACGATGCCTATCCCGCATCCTCGTCGTCGACTCAGCGGAGGCGGCCGGCTTGATCAGAGGGGCCATGTCCGGGACTAGGCTCCGCCGGGCTGGTATTGGGAGGTGCTACCTTCTGGGGGGCGTAGGTTGGTGAGGAGCCAGCCCGTTGTTGACCCGATCCTTGTTTGGTGGCGGTCGCGTGGGCTAGTGACGGTGCCGAGGCTTCCGGACACCACGGAGGTGGTACGTCACCGTGTCAGCGAGGAGGACGAGCGCTTCCGTCGCTACATGGTTGCGTTGGAGGGCAGGTTCGACAATACCTGGCTGGTTCTTCAGGGATCTCACTAGAGCTATGATCCTGTGATGGTTCCTTCTCTTTGGGTGTCCACCACCCGCGACGATACCCGTCGAGCGCTACGGTTCTAACTGTATTAGCGATGCTATATGTATGATAGTATTCGAGGAGTATTAGTGATAATATTCGATGATGTACGGACACAAGATATGATGTAGTTTTGCTTATAATTGAATGCATGCTAATTTGAATACTACTTTATTTTACGATTTGGTTTTTCTTATTGAATGCTCAAATTGGAAAAGTACTCCTACTTTGAATGCTAAAACTGGAGAGCGCTATGCAGAAATCTAGGAGCCCCCTCCATCATCCGCGCCGTCGTCCCCGTCACCGACCCCCCTCCGACCTCGAGGTGAGACCAGCCAAATCTCCATGTCAATATGAGTCCTATAATATGAGTCCTCGGGTTGACTTTAAGTCTGTTGAGTCTCCACCTGTATGAGAGGACAAAGAATCCCGACTGTTGTCGTGGGGGTAGCTTCTCCTTCGTTCCCGTGTGCTAGACACAATTTGGTGTAATGCACTCGGGAACGAAAGGAGGAGCTACCATCACCGACGGTCGCAAATTTCAGAGAGGAATCAGTGAGGGAGAGTCTCCAACCATATATATATATGAGAGGACGAAGAATCCCGACTGTTGTCGTGGGGGTAGCTTCTCCTTGATTCCCGTGTGCTAGACAATTTGGTGTAATGCACTCGGGAATGAAAGGAGGAGCTACCATCACCGATGGTCGAATATGTACACCACATGACCTGAGAGTTTTGAAGAAAAGGCTCGACATACCGATAGTCAACCCGTGATGAATAATAATGATCTAATTTATGTTTTTAGTACATATATTTAATTGTACAAGTTTAATATTTGAATTATGAACATAGGAAATGTCGTACTCGGACGACGAAAACCGCCCGGGGGAGTGCGACTGGTGCCACAATGACCGAGGTATGTGCGACAGGTTCCTTGAGCTGGACGAAGATCGGCGCTTCATCATTAAGCTCGGGGAGACCTTCGATGTTGAAACGGTACGCAATGACCACAAGAGTTTTTTTTCGTAATTAAGCACGACTTCAACTATTTCAATGTGTACTTTTCATCTTTTCCAATTCGACTAGCTTATCCCATGCTATGCAAGACGCTATGTCTTGGAGAGGATGGGTTTTGAAGACCATGAAAGTATGGAAACAAAGAAAATTCACCTAAGGACCCATCATGGTGTGGATTTTGAAGTAAAGTTGTACAATTCTGAGAGTGTAATCCATTTTGGTTGCAAAAATTGGGAAGCACTTTGCAAGATGTATGGTTTTGATGAGGGTATGCTTGCCACCATGGATCTTGGTGATCCTAAAATCGAGCAAGACAATATGGACATTTGGGTCCTTGTTGATACGCTTCCAATTCTTCCCCTATGTGAGCTTCTCAAACATAGTTATTAAGTAATTTATATTGTTTATTTCAAAATAGTTGACAACTTATTTCCATTGACAGCTTATTTTCATTCTTCAAAGAATGTGCGGAAGATGGTAGCACTAGTGGAAAACAGGGCTTTGGTTCGGCCAGAAAGAGCATTAATCCCGGTTGCATTACGAACCGGGACTAATGTGAGCATTAGTCCCGGTTCGAGCGGCTATGGCACCGTACAGGCATTAGTCCCAGTTCAAATGGGACCTTTAGTCCCGGCGGTGCCACGAACCGGGACTAAAGGGTGCGATGCCCATTAGTACCGGTTCGTGGCACCAACCGGTACTAAAGGTTAGACCTTTAGTCCCGGTTCGAGCCACCAACAGGTACTAATGGGGTTTGAGGCATTAGTACCGGTTCGTGGCACGAACCGGTACTAAAGGTCCCATTTTCAAACTCTACCCCCCGATCACCTTTTCAGTTTTGTAAAAAGCAAAAGAAAATGATAAAAACTTCAAAAATTAAAATCCTTCCAGATATTGTTATGTTACTACATGTACTAGTTAGGAAAATTTAAAAACTTAAATTTGGACATGTTTTGCAAAAAGTGTAGGGAAAACGTAAAATGGCTATGACTTTTGCATACGATGTCAGAAAAAACGTATAATATATCAAAATTTTCAGCACGAAAATCCGCATCCGATTTTGACTGCCTATGGCCTGTTTGCAAATTTTTAGAATCCTCAGATTCTAAAAGGAAAAAAAGTTATGCTCAAATTTCATTTTTTTGAATTTTGGTTAAATCAGGTCAAACTTTGGTCAAACTACTTATTCAAGAATTAGTAGTGTTACTAAATAATTTTTCAATAATATTAGCATTACTAAATAATTATTACAGTTTTTAGAATTTTGGTCAAATCTTGTCAAACTGTGGTCAAATCTGGTCAAACTGTGGTCAAACTATGGTCAAACTACTTATTTAAGAAATATTAGTGTTACTACATAATTATTCAAGAATATTAGTGTTACTAAATAATTATTTCAATTTTTTGAGTTTTGGTCAAATCTGGTCAAACTATGGTCAAACTATGGTCAAACTACTTATTGAAGAAATATTAGTGTTACTAAATAATTATTGTTTTTTAGAATAATAGTTTCAAACTCAAATAGTGAAACGTGTGACTTCATGATCAAGCTAAACTCCTGAGGGTTAATAGGATTAACATCTTACTATTGTCAGGAAAACAACAAGTGCAGACTTGGAAACGAGGGGGAATAGAACTCGAAAGTTAAGCGTGCTCAGGCTGGAGTAGTGAGAGGATGGGTGATCGGCCGGGACGTTAGATAATTTGGAATGATGATGGGTGATTAGAGATTAGAGGTTAAATTGAGCAGTGATGAGGGGTGATTAGAGATTAAATTGGAAAATAATTCAGAAATTTGAAAATCGAAAAAGTCATTTTTAAAAAAAAATAATTTTTTTTCCGTAAAAATACCTTTAGTCCCGGTTGGTGTTACCAACCGGGACTAAAGGTGGAGCTCCAGAAAGCGGCCACATGGACGGCCTTTAGTCCCGGTTCGTGTAAGAACCGGGACTAAAGGGGGAGGCTTTAGTAACGAACCTTTAGTCCCGGTTCCAGAACCGGGACTAAAGGCCCTTATGAACCGGGACAAATGGCCCTTTTTCTACTAGTGTAGACAAAACCCACTACATCGATGGCTCCAAATTAACTTACCAGGAGAAAAATCATCTGATCGCATTTTGTACTGATCTTGAGAATTACAATATCTACAATCGAACTCCTCAACATTATGGTCAATACGTGCCACTAGTGCACATGTTGAACTACGGTAACTACCATGGAGATACCCTGGTAAGATTTTTTACTATTATGACATCCGTGCATCTTTTGCATACTTCTAAAACTAGTACATCATTGCTAACTACGAAGTTATTACTATGTTTTTCAACAGATAATCCCGAATGATTGTGTGCCTCATCTGATGTATCAACATGGTCGCCTTGATGTTTTGAACATACAACCAGGTCATCCTACGAATCTCAACTGTCCATACCGGATTTCTAAAAGAATTGGAGACATGAAAAAAATTAAAGAATGAAAAAAATGTATGGACAGTTGTAAGGAGGTTATTGGAAGCAAAAGGAAGCGAAGCGCAAGAATTGGAGACAGGATAATCTCCATTCTCCATAATGCAGAGTCGGGGTCTATATTGTTTTATGCTATTTTACCTTAAGGGTATTTAGGTCCTACCTAATACTGATGATCATGTGCTAAGAACAATTAAGTAGGGTTGGTTCGATCACTATGAGGATGATGATCGTATGACTTGTTATTAATAACGAGTAGAAGTTGTATGATGATGCATGATTAGTAGGACTTGTTATTATATATGATGATGCATGATGCGAGCATGAAGAGTTATTATATATCAGCGGGTGAAATGAACATAGCGCAGTAGCGTTGGTAAATGAAGAACAGAGATATAAGAGAGGACACTTCTCTCTATTAGCTAGCTAATAACAACCTAAATTAACCCCCAAAACCCTTAAACCAGCCCCTTTCAAAAAAAAAAACCCTCAGCTCGAGCCAGCTGCTGACGCGTGGATGCCTTTTGGTCCCGGTTTATGTCACCAACCGGGACCAAAGGCCCCCATGCCTGGGCTGGCCGCAGCGGCCATAGGGAGGCCCATCTGTCCCGGTTCGTGTAAGAACTGGGACTAAAGGCCAAGGGCATTAGTAACGACCTTTTAGTCCCGGTTCTTAAACAGGGACAGAAGGCCCTTACGAACCGAGACAAATGGCCCTTTTTCTACTAGTGTGCCTATGGACCCATAGGTCTAGTATGAATTACTACTCACTAATCATCGGAGAGGCACCAATGAGGATGATGAACCCCTCCGTGATTGTGTCTAGATTGGATCTCATGGTTCTGGAACTTGTGGCGACTGGAATTGTTTTTCGTCGACTCCCCTAGGGTTTCTGGAATATTGGTGCAGTTCCAAGCAAGGCGTCATGGCGAGATCTACGTGTAAAGTAGAGTACATAGCTGCTTCGGAAGTAACAAATGAAGGAGTTCAAATCTGATCTAGGTGTAATACCTAGTTCATCGGGTCCAATGAAAATCTTTTGTGACAATACTGGAGCAATTGCCTTGGCAAAGGAATCCAGATTTCACAAGAGAACTAAACACACCAAGAGACGCTTCAATTCCATCAGCGATCAAGTCAAGGAGGGAGACATAGAGATTTGCAAGATATATACGGATCTAGATGTTGTAGACCCGTTGATTAAGCCTCTTCCATGAGCAAAACATGACCAACACCAAGACTCCATGGGTGTTAGAATCATTACTATGTAATCTAGACTATTGACTCTAGTGCAAGTGGGACACTGAAGGAAATATGCCCTAGAGGCAATAATAAAGTTGTTATTTATATTTCCTTATATCATGATAAATGTTTGTTATTCATGCTAGAATTGTATTAACCGGAAACTTAGTACATGTGTGAATACATAGACAAAACAAAGTGTCCCTAGTATGCCTCTACTTGACTAGCTCGTTAAACAAAGATGGTTATGTTTCCTGACCATAGACATGTGTTGTCATTTGATGAACGGGATCACATCATTAGAGAATGATGTGATGGACAAGACCCATCCATTAGCTTAGCATAATGATCGTTAAGTTTTATTGCTACTGCTCTCTTCATGACTTATACATGTTTTGAGATTATGCAACTCCCGAATACCGGAGGAACACCTTGTGTGCTATCAAACGTCACAACATAACTGGGTGATTATAAAGATGCTCTACAGGTATCTCTGAAGGTGTTTGTTGGGTTGGCATAGGCCGAGAATAGGATTTGTCACTCTGTGTATCTGAGAGGTATCTCTGGGCCCTCTCGGTAATGCTCATCACTATAAGCCTTGCAAGAAGTGTGACTGATGAGTTAGTTGCGGGATGAAGCATTACGGAACGAGTAAAGATACTTTCCAGTAACGAGATTGAACTAGGTATGAAGATACCGACAATCGAATCTCGGGCAAGTAACATACCGAGGACAAAGGGAACAACGTATGTTGTTGTGCGGTTTGACCGATAAAGATCTTCGTAGAATATGTAGGAGACAATATGAGCATCCAGGCTCCGCTATTGGTTTGATTGGAGATGTGTCTCGATCATGTCTACATAGTTCTTGAACCTGTAGGGTCCTTACGCTTAACGTTCGATGACGATTTGTATTATGAGTTATGTGTTTTTTATTACCGAAGTTTGTTAGGAGTCCCGGATGAGATCACAGACATGATGAAGAGTCTTAAAATGGTCAAGAGGTAAAGATTGATATATTGAAAGGTTACTTTTGGGCACCGGAATAGTTTCAAGAAGTATCGAATAAGTTAAGGAGTATCGGGAGGTTACCGGAACCCCCCGGGGGACTATTGAGCCTTCATGGGCCCTAGTGGAGAGAGGAGGACGGCGGCCAGGTGGAGGCGCGCGCCCCCCAAGCCCAAACCGAATTGGACTAGGGGTGGGGAGTGCGGGCCCCCTTTCCTTATTCTCCTCCACCTCTTTCCCTTTCTCCCCTTCTCCGGAAAGGAAAGGGGAATCCTACTAGGACTGGGTGTAACACCCCGGATGTAACTTTCCATCTTTGTAACTCCAACTCTTGCCATTTTCGGCTATGTGATATGATATTCCCTCTATGGTTAGGTTTTGTCTTTTGTTTTGCATTTTATTCATGTCATGCATATCATATCATGTCATCATGTGCATCTCATTTGCATACATGTTCGTCTCATGAATCCGACCGTTTTCCCCGTTGTCCGTTTCGCAATCCGACACTCCCACATGCACCGGCGCACCCCTCTTGTCTCTTTTCGTGTGCGGGTGTTAAACGTTCTCGGAATGGACCAAGCTTTGCCAAGTGGCCCTGGTATAGCACCGGTAGACCGCCTGTCAAGTTTCGTGCCATTTGGAGGTCGTTTGATACTCCAACGGTTAACCGCATAACCGCAAAGGCCTCTTTTGAGTTGCAGCCCAACACCCCTCCAAAACAGCCCAATAACCCATCTAAGTCACTTCCATGCTCTCTGTCGTCGGATCACGATCGTGTGGGTGAAAACTACACCTCATTTGGACACTCCTAGCTCCCTCTACCTACAAATATGCATCTCTCCCTCCAAATCCGGGTATAAACCCTAGCCTCGCTCCCTCTCCGCCTCCGGACACATCCGGACGGAGCCGGACGCGTCCGCCGCCGCCCCAGCCTGTCGCAGCCCGCCATGTGGCCTCGGCCACCGTGTGTCGCCGCCGGCCCGCTCGGCCTGTGCGGGGCCCC
>NC_057810.1:9813066-9827701 GCF_018294505.1 Triticum aestivum
CGGCCCCCGCCTCCGCGTCCGGTGCCAGGTCCGGCCGGCCTCGCCCCGGATCCGGCCGCCCTGGCCTCTTCTCCGGCCTTCTCCAGCATCTCCAGCGAGTCTCTGGCGCCGCCTTGATCCGCGCGATCTGAGCCGGATCCAGATCCATATCCTAGGGTTGACTTCTTCTCCCCCGAAATCCGCTAAGACTTTTTCTGTCAGTAATTTTGTTGCATGTTCGTCGCACCATAACTTTGCACCCATGGCTCCTTTTTGGGCGTGTAACATACCTATTTGGTCATCTTGATTAGAACATCATTTCATCTCATTGCATCCTTTTCATTTGAGCTCATCTTGATGCCCGAAATGCTGTTGGAAGAGTGCTTCATAATGTTAGTTTCAGATTCTTATCAGAACATGCACTTTTGTCATTTTTGCCATGATTGATGTGTGCATCTTATGTACTTGAGCCCTACATGTGTTTTGATCTATGCCATGCCATCTTTACATAGGTGCTTACCATGTATTTTTGTGATCAATGTGGTGACTAGCACAAGCATGCAAACTAGGCTTCGTGATATTGCTGATTTTAGTCCCTGTTCTGCTGTTATTTTGATGCCATATAAACATGTTGATACAGAGAGATCCATGCATAATTTGGGATACTTCAGTAAGGGTGTTTTGAACATATGGTTATGCTCTATCTATCCATGCCCATGGTTGCAATTATGGAGTAGTCTAGCATGTCATTTGCGTGCTCTACTTTTGCTACAAAATGTTTCCTGGCAGATTGTTTACATGTTATTCAATTTTGCCAAGGTTGTTGTAGTTGATCCGTGTATGCTATGATGTTGTTCTTGCCATGTATAGCTTCTATGCCATGTATTCTTGATGTATGTATGTTTAGTTTATCATGAAATTCTCTGTAGTGAGTGCATTGAGCTCGCGAAGGTGCCTTCGTAATTCTGTCAATGCCATGCTCTGTTTGCCGAATCTGTTAACGAAACTTGCTATGTTTACATGGGTGCCATGATATTTTCTGTTCCTTTTTGACTGATGGTCAGTAAGGTACTTTTGATCTATGCTTTGAGTAGAATCATGCCATGTCTTGTTTTGCTATTATAAGTTCCTATAGCATGTTGATAACTTGCTCTGAACATTGCTTCGTGATGCTGTTTATGCCATGTCCTAGCTGATAACTTTTGCTCTTTCGCCATGCTTGTTTGAACCTGTTGTGGTGTGATTTAGACGTAGCTCAGTGTTCCTCTTTTGTTAAGCATCTCCTGTAGATCACTACCATATGCTTTGTTTGTATGTTGGGGTGCTGTAGCATAGTTTCTTGTTGCATGCTAAGTAGCATCGTGCTGTTAATCGCAGATTTGTGCCTTTCTTGTTTTGCTTGCCATTTGCAAACCGTGCATCCGTTCCCGGTGATCTTTATATCGATTTCAACCAAAATCATCTCATCTTTCCAGCGGCATACTTGGTTTGCCAAGTTGATGCCTTGTTCATCCTTTTCCTCCCAAAGCACGCATATGCATTGCATATCACATCTCACATATCATGACATGTATTGCATCATGTTGCTTGTGCATTGCACCGTGATTTATTGTGGTTCCTTTGCTTGTGTTCTTGCTTTGGGTAGAGCCGGGAGATGAGTACGTGCATGAGGAACCTGTTGAGTACGCTAACGAGGATCAAGCCTTCGACAACTCCGAGAACCTTGTAGGCAAGATGACCATACCTTCGATATTACTTCTATCTTTGCTTTGCTAGTTGCTCGCTCTACCGCTATGTTAGCTCTACCTGCCTTTGTTTATCATGCCTCCCTATTGCCATGTCAAACCTCTAACCATCCTGTCCTAGCAAACCATTGTTTGGCTATGTCACCGCTTTTGCTCAGCCCCTCTTATAGCGTTGTTAGTTGCAGGTGAAGATGAAGTTTGTTCCTGGTCGGAACATGGATTTTTGGGATATCACAATATCTCCTGTTTAATTAATGCACCTTATATACTTGGTAAAGGGTGGAAGGCTCGGCCTTATGCCTGGTGACTTGTTCCACTCTTGCCGCCCTAGTTTCCGTCATACCGGTGTTATGTTCCTTGATTTTGCGTTCCTTACACGGTTGGGTGATTTATGGGACCCCCTTGACAGTTCGCTTTGAATAAAACTCCTCCATCAAGGCCCAACAATGGTTTTACCATTTGCCACCTAAGCCTTTTTCCCTTGGGTTTTCGCGAGCCCGAGGGTCATCTTTATTTACCCCCCCGGGCCAGTGCTCCTCCGAGTGTTGGTCCAAACTAGAGCCCTTTGCAGCGCCCCCTCAAGGAAACTTGAGGTCTGGTTTTAGTTGTACGGATTGCTCATCCGTTGTGCCCTGAGAACGAGATATGTGCAGCTCCTATCAGGATTTGTCAGCACAGTCGGGTGGTCTTGCTGGTCTTGTTTTACCATTGTTAAAATGTCTTGCGAACCGGGATTCCAAGACTGATCGGGTCTTCCTGGGAGAAGGTATATCCTTCGTTGACCGTGAGAGCTTGTGATGGGCTAAGTTGGGACACCCCTGCAGGGTATATTATCTTTTGAAAGCCGTGCCTGCGGTTATGAGGCAGATGGGAATTTGTTAATGTCCGGTTGTAGATAACTTGACACTTGACTTCAATAAAATGCATCGACCATGTGTGTAGCCGTGATGGTCTCTTCTCGGTGGAGTCCGAGAAGTGAACACGGTTTGTGTTATGGATGACGCAAGTAGTTTCAGGATCACTTCTTGATCACTTCTAGCTTCTCGACCGATGCGTTGCTTCTCTTCTCACTCTCACTTGCATATGTTAGCCACCATATATGCTTAGTGTTTGCTGCAGCTCCACCATATTACCCCTTTTCCTACCTATGAGCTTAAATAGTCTTGATCTCGCAGGTGTGAGATTGCTGAGTCCTCGTGACTCACAGATTCTACCAAAACAGATGCAGGTGCCGAGGATACCGGCGCAGATGGCGCAACCGAGCTCAAGTGGGAGTTTGATGAGGACCTTGGACGTTACTATGTTTCGTTTCCAGATGATCAGTAGCGGAGCCCAGTCGGGATGATCGGGGATCTAGCATTTGGGGTTGTCTTCTTTTCATTTGGATTTGACCGTAGTCGGTCTATGAGTGTATTTTGAATGATGTATGATCTTAATTTATGTATTGTGTGAAGTGGCGATTGCAAGCCAACTCTCTTTATCCCATTCTTGTTCATTACATGGGATTGTGTGAAGATGACCCTACTTGCGACAAAACCACCATGCGGTTATGCCTCTAAGTTGTGCTTCGACACGTGGGAGATATAGCCGCATCATGGGTGTTACAGTGGAATTCCTAGTAGGACTCCCCACACTTGGTGCGCCCCATGGACGACCGCCCCTCCTCTCCTCCTTTATATACGGGGGCAGGGGGGCACCCCAAATCACATCAGTTGTTCTCTTTACCGTGTGCGGTGCCCCCTCCACAGTTTACTCCTCCGGTCATAGTGTTGTAGTGCTTAGGTGAAGCCCTGCGCGGATCATATCATCAACACCGTCACCATGCCGTCGTGCTGACGGGACTCTCCCTCGACCCTCTACTGGATCAAGAGTTCCAGGGACGTCATCGAGCTGAACGTGTGCTGAACACGGAGGTGCCGTACGTTTGGTACTTGGATCAATTGGATCATGAAGACGTTCGACTACATCAACCACATTAAATAACGCTTTCGCTTTTGGTCTACGAGGGTACGTGGACACACTCTCCCCCTCTCGTTGCTATGCATCTCCTAGATAGATATTGCATGATCGTAGGATTTTTTTTAAATTACATGCTACGTTCCCCAACAAGATTTTCATCAGAGAGTGACGAATAGTTCTATCAAGTTATTTCTGAGAGCGATATAATCTTCACCAACTTTACCAGGCAAATTCACTTTGATCATATGTTCATACCTATGAGTTCATTGCAGTCAGTGTCACCTTTTCAACTTTCCTCCACTAGTATTGAATCTTGTAGTTGGGTAGAATCATGAGGTAGGAACCCACACCATTGTTACTGAGCCCTGGGAACATTATTATTTTTAATGCTATGCTAAAGTAGACGAGGATTGATATGAGTGTTCATGAGTGGTGTGAGAAGGAGGACTCTACGTCAATGAAGAAAACTTCAAGATGGCAACTTCAATGCCTACATCCTCAAGACTTCAAGACCCGAGACAAGGTACCTGGGGTTTACCAGGGGAATTACCTTGACTCGAGACAAGATTTCAATACACACTACTAGGTGGAATGGTCGGAGGTACCTGTAGTTTACCAGGGGAATTACCTAATGTGAGCTGGAGTGGGCCGGTACTCATGCAGAAAGCTCCACCCAGGCTCAAAGAGACAAATGAATACTTCATGCCCGAAAGCTTACCAATGCAGTCACAAGTCATTATGGGTTGTGGCTTGGTTGATCATCGTAGTGACTCTGACTGGTCCAGTGCTAGCAAATGTAGACGAACAATAGGATTGGATGGGCACTAGAAGTAGTTAGGGAAAATCTTTGAAAGACAATGTTTCGTTCATCCTGTTCTCGAACACCATGTAGTGCGAGAACGAAAAAGGAGAGATCGAATCTTGGGGCCAAAGTGCACAAAACATTGCAGAGTTAAAACCTAATCGATTAGCCGTGTCCCTAGTTACGGACAACTTGAGCCTCTGGTATTAGATCTATCTCGGAACTCTCAACACTGGACTGATAATTAATTGTGAGCAACTGATAATTATGGGCTATGAGACATCGGTTGGCAAAACCATGTCATATTCAATAACTCTGTAGTGAAGGTTCTTTGACTATCCTTTGTTGTAGGGAAAATAAAACAAACCGGCTTTTATGCAAAAACTTAGACTTAGAGCTACACAACCATATTGCATACTGTATAGACTTTTCATCTGCTTTCTGTTGTGATCTTGCCGGTACATTCAATGTACTGACCTACATGGATGCAACTTATCATGTTGCAGATATTTCTACCAACGGGTAAGAGTTACGATATAGGATTACGATCTACACTCAACTTGCCGTTGGCATTGATGGGACTCCACACCCTTATTGATTTATTTCCATTGTGATAAACAAGGTATACTCTCGATCTATGGTATTTATTTTACATGTGATGTTAGGGTATTTCATCGAAGTACTACGTGTGCCAGCATACTGATCCAGGGATGGCACAAAAAGTACAAAGACTTGACCGTACTGGGTCGGGTCCCCACAAAAGTTGCATAGCATTTGTACTCCGTTTGGTACCGACTTTTTGGAAAACCAAAAACAAGTAGAAAACAACAACTGGCACTGGGCACTGGGTTAATAGGTTAGTCCCGAAAATTAATATAAAATAGGATATAAAACATCCAAGATTGATACTATAATAGCATGGAACAATAAAAAAATATAGATATGTTGGAGACGTATTATGTACCATGGGCTTTGTTAATATAGTTGGATCATATGGTGTTCTTCCCCTCTATCTCTTTTGTGGTGAATCGAATGTTTCTCTTTGAGGTTTCTTTGTTATTGGATTGAAAACTTTGGATTTGAGATCACTTGATGGATGTCTCACTCGCAGATACTCGTGGTGACATTGGGGTATCTTTGTGACATTAGAGTTGATTGATGCACATCATATGGTGTTGTCGGAGTATGACCTCTAGAACAATGCGTGACACTTTGGGGTGGTTCAATAGATTGATGGAAACACAATTTTGAGGTGGTTTACTACCTATGCAATTTCATCCTACTTTCTTTGATACGAATAGAGACTTTAGAGTGATTCTTCACCTCACTTTGAGGGATTATTATATGAGTCAATTATGTTAGTACTACTGAGAGATTGCATTAGTGAAATCATGCACCCTAGGCCTTGTTTTTAAGCATTGATAATACCATTTTGCTCGTTGTTTGCTACTTTCTACCTTACTGTTTTCATTTATTCATATTGTAAAAAGCCATTTCTACCATCCATATCACACATCTATCATCTTCTCTTCGCCGAACTAGTGCACCTATACAACTAACAACTGTATTGGATGTGTTGGGGACACAAGACTCTTTGTATTTTGATTGCAGAGTTGTCTGAGTGAGGCCATCTTTTTCCTACACCTCCCATAGATTCATAAACCTTAAGTAATCCACTTGAGGAAAATTTGCTGCTATTCTATGAAACTCTGCGCCTTGAAGGCCCAACATAGTCTACAAGAATAAAGTTGTGTAGTAGACATCAGCGCCGAGAACTATGGTGAGTTGGGGGAGTTGTAGCATATGAGCGATGTGCATGTCCATGCCGATGCCACTTATTACCTCAATCTATAAGGATTTCCCTACTATTGGGTGGTGCTCTCTCCTGTATTCATAGAACCAGCCGCGTCCCATCCCTCGACAAGGTGATGGACGGCGTGATGTAGGCTATAGAGGACCGTGAGTCACCAGATCCCATGAGCGACGGAGTACATATGTGGACTAACTCAAGCTTGTTTCTAACCAGATGGAGTGAGGCATATGACGCGATGGAGTGTGGCTGCTGCAGGTGAAGTGGTGGATTATGAGCGGCCTAGGGACTGAGTGTCGGTCGTCATGGACTAGGAGCATCTACAACCGAACCTCTCACCAGGCCGCTCGTATGAGCGGCAGGAGAGAGAGTCACTGTTGGCTCTTCAACTGGGAGTTAGTCGTCATGGAATAAAAGTATCTACAACCGAACCTCTCAAAATGTCCCCAAATATCCGGGCAGACAGTCCGATCAGGAGAGAGATTGAAAAGAGCCACATGTTTGGGCCATCCATAAACTCTCATATGCAGCTCGTATACGGGGATAATATGGGGACGTCCGAGCAAGTCTGGGTCGTGCACCACATAGAACTTAGCCCACCGCGGCTCAAATTTTTATTTCTAATTACTTGTTTCTTCTCAGTCTCCCTCTTCATCAATCATATGAGGGCATCAACTTAGCTATTTTCCTTTTAAAATCACATCATAACTATCTTACATTTGTGTGACAAGTCATAGCATGAAAAATTGGGGATGAAATCGGAGCAAAATTTGAAAAGTTCTAGCCAGTTTTCGTGGATGTCTAGAGCTCAACCGAGCGCTCAAACGCGCAGCTCTAGTCATTTGAAGGGCCATCGTTCACTCTAGATATTCATTTTGGACACTATGATAAATGTCAAATCATCATACTCTCCAAAGGGCCTTGATCTGGTGCCTGGAACTTCTCTGGTTTGAGCCCTAGCTTGATTCTCTTGATGTCCCAAATCCATGAACATGTCCACACCTACAAATAACACAAAACAAAGGAGAACTAATAAAAACTAAATAAAAATGTGTGCAATGAACTTGGTAAAACGAGTAAATACCAACAAATATGCATTGGAGACATGAATAAGTGCTAGATCGATATGATATGAGGGATTTTGGCACAATAATATACTCTAAAAAGTATGCATAAAATCCACTCATCAGTAGACAAAGTAAACTCTAGTAATATGAATAAACCCCATCGTTTTATCCTTAATGACTACAATACAAATATGTGTCTTGTCCCTTTCTATCACTGGGATAGAGCACCTTAAGATTGAACCCGTCACAAAGCACCTATCCCACTAAAGATAAATCATTCTAATTGGCCAAACCAAAGGTTTAGATCGGAGAGAAATACAAAGCTATAACAATCTTGCATATTAAAGTTCAGAAAAGACTCAATTACTTCTCATGAATATTCAGATCATAAGCCGACAACTCATCGGATCCCAAAAAACACACCACAAAAGAAGATTACATCGGATAGAACTCCAAGAACATCGAGGAGAACATGGTATTCAAGATCAAAGAGAGAGAAGAAGCCACTAGCTATGGACCCATAGGTCAATGGTAAACTACTCACGCATCATAGGTAGGGCCCCAAGGTTGATGTAGAAGCCCTCCGTGATCAATCCCCCCTCCGGCAGAGTGCTAGAAAAGGTCTCCAGATGGGATCGCGGAAGAACAGAAACTTGCAGCAGCGAAAAAATTGTTTCGGGTGAATCTTTGTTGGTTTCCCAATATCTGAGAATTTATATAAGTGGAATTAGGTCTGATAGAGCCTCGAGGGGCCCACAAGGCAACAGGGCATGCCCCCATGTGTTCATCGGGTTGCCTTGTCATCCCCTATGTCGCTTGAACTACGTCTGTATTTCCCCAAAGAGGAAGGGATGATGCAACACAGGTACGGTAGGTATTTCCTTCAGTTATGAAACCAAGTTATCAATCTAGTAGGGGAACCAAGCAACATTATGTAAATGGTACCTGCACACAAAGAACAAATACTTGCAACCCGACGCGTAAGAGGGGTTGTCAATCCCTCTACAGTAAAACGATAGATAAATTTGTGGTAGATTGGGCAAATAGCTCTCGATAAAACACGAAATAAAATAAGTAATAAAAAGCGTAGCAAGGTATTTTTGGGTTTTTGGAATAATAGATCTGAAAATAAAAGTGAATAAAAATAGATCTCAAAGTAAATATGATAAAGAATAGACCCGAGGGCCGTAGATTTCACTAGTGGCTTCTCTTGAGAAAATAGCATACGGTGGGTAAACAAATTACTATTGGGCAATTGATAGAAGATCGAATAATTATGACGATATCGAGGCAATGATCATTATATAGGCATCATGTCCAAGATTAGTAGACCGACTCCTGCCTGCATCTACCATTATTACTCCACACATCGACCGCTATCCAGCATACATCTAATGTATTAAGTTCATGGAGAAACAGTGTAATGCAATAAGAACGATGACATGATGCAGATGAAATCTATTCATGTAGGAATAGCCCCCATTTTGTTATCCTTAATAGCAATGATACATGCGTGTCTTGCTGCCCCTTCTATCACTGGCAAAGAACACCGCACGATTGAACCCATCACAAAGCACCTCTTCCCATGGCAAGAAAAATTGATCTAGTTGGCCTAACTAAACCAAAGATTCGAAGAAGAAATACGAGGCTATAAGTAATCATGCATAGATGACATCAAAGAAAACTCAAATAACTTTTATGGATATAGATCTGATCATAAACTCAAACTTCATCAGATCCCAACAAACACACCGCAAAAAGAATTACATCAAATAGATCTCCAAGAGACCATTGTATTGAGAATCAAAAAGATAGAATAAGCCATCTAGCTACTGCCACTATTAGAAAACAGGGCTTTGGTTCGGGCCTGGCCAGCCCATTAGTTCTGGTTCTTCACGAACCAGGACCCATGGGGGCCATTAGACCCGGTTCATGAGCCCAGGGGGCCGGCCGGGGCCTCGTGGGCATTGGTCCCGGTTCGTGTGGATCCATTTGTCCCGGTTCTAGGCACGAAACGGGACCATTGGGCCGTGCTCCTGGCCCACAGACATTGGTACCGGTTCGTGCCTTGAACCAGTATAGAGGTTCATGCCACGAACCGGGACAAATAATTTGCCTATATATACCCATCGCCGCGGCAGAGCACTCCACAGTGCTATGTTTTTTCTGGCCGGCGAGGGGAGGGCATTTGGGTGCTCTAGCTCACCTCCTATGCACATGAGGTTTTCGATGAAATGCCCGAGCCACACTAGTTAAGCTTTCTCCTCTCGAAGCTCGACCCCGGAGCTCCATTTTTCCCGAGATTTGTCTAGATTTTGCGGTCCGTCACGACCCGTCCCCGTTTTCACCGCCGTTGATCACCCGCGCCGATCTCGTCGCCGGCACCACCGTGGTGAGCCTATTGTTCTTATCTTCTTACTAATTTTCTTACTTTAGATAGATACTTGTCTGATTTTCTTACTTTAGATAGATACTTGTCCGATTTTCTTAGTTTTGACACACATAATTATATATAATGCACACAGATGAACCAACAATGGATGTATGGTGACAGACACACCTCCGAGTACATTAAGGGAGTGCATAATTTTCTCGAAGTGGCTGAGGCAAACAAGCAGAATGATTTTATGTGTTGTACATGCCCTAAATGTGGGAATACGAAGTCTTACTCTGTCCGGAAAATCCTTCACACCCACCTGCTTTAAATGGGTTTCATGCCACACTATAATGTTTGGACAAGGCACGGAGAAATAGGGGTTATGATGGAAGACAGCGAAGAAGAAGAGGACGATGACAACTATGTGCCCCCTAAATATGGTGATGCTGTAACGGGGGGAGCTGCTGAAGATCAAGAGGAACCAGACAATGTGCCCGATGATGCTGCAACGTGGGAAGCTGCTGAAGATCAAGAGGAACCAGAAGATGTGCCCGATGATGATGATCTCCGCTGGGTCATTGTCGATGCAAGGACGCAATGCGAAAGTCAAAAGGAGAAGCTGAAGTTCGATCGCATGTTAGAGGATCACAAAAAAGGGTTGTACCCCAATTGCGAAGATGGCAACACAAAGCTGGGTACCGTACTGGAATTGCTGCAATGGAAGGCAGAGAATGCTGTGCCTAACAAAGGATTTGAGAAGCTACTGGAAATATTGAAGAAGAAGCTTCCAAAGGATAACGAATTGCCCGACAGTACGTACGCAACAAAGAAGGTCGTATGCCCTCTAGGATTGGAGGTGCAGAAGGTACATGCATTCCCTAATGACTGCATCCTCTACCGTGGTGCGTACGAGGATTTGAACGTATGCCCGGTATGCGGTGCATTGCGGTATAAGATCAGACGAGATGACCCTGGTGATGTTGACGTCGAGCCCCACAGGAAGAGGGTTCCTGCGAAGGCGATGTGGTATGCTCCTATAATACCATGGTTGAAATGACTATTCAGAAACAAAGAGCATGCCAAGTTGATGCGATGGCACAGTGAGGACCGTAAGAAAGAGGAGAAGTTGAGAGCACCCGCTGACGATTCACAGTGGAGAAAAATCGAGAGAGAGTACTAGGCTGAGTTTTCACGTGACCCAAGGAACGTATGGTTTGGTTTAAGTGCGGATGGCATTAATCCTTTCGGGGAGCAGAGCAGCAATCACATCACCTTCCTCCTTGGATGTGCATGAAGTGGAAGTTCATTATGATGCCAGTTCTCATCCAAGGCCCTAAGCAACCCGACAACGACATTGATGTGTACCTAAGGCCATTAGTTGAAGAACTTTTACAGCTGTGGAATGGAAACGGCGTACGTGCGTGGGATGAGCACAGACAGGAGGAATTTAACCTGCACGCGTTGCAGTTTGTAACCATCAACGATTGGCCCGCTCTCAGTAACCTTTCAGGATAGACAAACAAGGGATACCACGCATGCACGCACTGTTTAGCTGACACCGAAAGTATATACCTGGACAAATGCAGGAAGAATGTGTACCTGGGCCATCGTCGATTTCTTCTAACCAACCATCAATGTTGAAAGAAAGGCAAGCATTTGAAAGGCGAGGCAGATCACCGGAAGAAGCCCGCCATGCGTACCGGTGATCACGTACTTGCTATGGTCAATGATTTACACGTAATCTTTGGAAAGGGCCCCGACGGACTAGCTGTAACGAGTGACGCTGAGGGACACACACCCATGTGGAAGAATAACTCTATATTTTGGGACCTACCCTACTGGAAAGACCTAGAGGTCCGCTCATTGATCGACGTGATGCACGTGACGAAGAACCTTTGTGTGAACCTGCTAGGCCTCTTGGGCGTGTATGGGAAGACAAAAGATACAGCTGTGGCATGAGAGGACCTGCAACATTTGCACAAAAAAGACGGCATGCCTCCAAAGCAGTATGAAGGTCCTGCCAGCTACATTCTTACCAAAGAAGAGAAGGAAATCTTCTTTCAATGCCTGCTTAGTATGAAGGTCCCAACTGGCTTCTCGTCGAATATAAAGGGAATAATAAATATGCCAGAGAAAAAGTTCCAGAACCTAAAGTCTCATGATTACCACGTGATTATGACGCAACTGCTTCCGGTTGCATTGAGGGGGCTTTTACCGAAAAAAGTCCGATTAGTCATTGTGAAGCTATTTGCATTCCTCAATGCAATCTCTCAGAAGGTGATCGATCCAGAAATCATACCAAGGCTAAGGAGTGATGTGGTGCAATGTCTTGTCAGTTTCGAGCTGGTGTTCCCACCATCCTTCTTCAATATCATGACGCACGTCCTAGTTCATCTAGTTGACGAGATTGTCATTCTGGGCCCCGTATTTCTACACAATATGTACCCCTTTGAGAGGTTCATGGGAGTCCTAAAGAAATATATCCATAGCCGCGCTAGGCCAGAAGGAAGCATCTCCATGGGCCATCAAACAGAGGATGTCATTGGGTTTTTTGTTGACTTCATTCCTGGGCTTAAGAAGATAGGTCTCCCTGAATCGCGGTATGAGGGGAGACTGACTGGAAAAGGCACGCTTGGAGGGGACTCAATAATATGCAGGGACGGATATTCTTGGTCTCAAGCACACTACATAGTTCTACAGAACTCTACCTCGGTGACCCCGTATGTCGATGAACACAAGAATAGTTTGCACTCCAAACACCCGGAGCAGTGCGACGACTGGATTACATGTGAACACATCGGGACTTTCAGCAGTTGGTTGGAAACACGTCTCAGAGGTGACAACACTGTTTGTGATGAGTTGTACTCGTCGTCCAGGGGACCATCTTCGACTGTATTGACTTACAAAGGGTACGAGATAAATGGGAATACATTTTACACGATCCCCCAAGATCAAAAGAGCACCAACGAAAACAGCGGTGTCTGCTTTGATGCAGCAACCGAGAGGGGAAAGGACACATATTATGGTTACATAGTGGACATATGGGACCTTGACTACGGAGTAGATTTTAAGGTCCCTTTGCTTAAATGCAAATGGGTCAATCTGTCAGGAGGTGGGGTACAGGTAGACCCACAATACGGAATGACAACAGTGGATTTGAACAATCTTGGTTACACTGACGAACCATTCGTCCTAGCCAATGATGTGGCACAGGTTATCTATGTGAAGGACATGTCTACCAAACCGAGAAAAATAAAAGATAAGGAAGCGAATACATCACACGATGAGACAAAGCGCAACATAGTTCTTTCAGGAAAAAGGGACATCGTGAGAGTGGAGGGCAAGACAGACATGTCCGAAGATTATGAAAAGTCTCATCAAATTCCTCCCTTCAAAGTCAAGGCTGACCCAAGCATCCTGATAAATGATGAAGATTATCCATGGTTACGGCGCAATAAGGAAAGGACACAAGCAAAGAAAAAGTGAAGACTTTCTCCACAACTATTGTGATGATACCATGCCAACTTTCAACCTTTTCGTAGTTCATTTGAAATGCCTGTTGTAACAGACAGGTTTCCGTATGAAATCCTGATACTTCGAAAGAGATTGTCCATTTTGTACATGAAGTGCATCCACTTTTTGCCGTAACCCTCTCAACTTTCTTGCACATGCTATGTGGATGAAATGATGATACCATGCCAACTTACAACCTTTTCAGAGTTCATTTGAAATGATTTCAATTTCAGGGTCTTATAGCTCAAAATAATCAGTAAATGCATGAAAAATAACAAATGAAGTCAGGAAGGGTTGAAAATTGATGATGTGGCTTTGAATGGTGCATTTTGAACACACAAAAATTCAGGAGTTCAAATAAGTTTTAAAAAATGAAATCCCTTTGTAACAGACGAGTTTCCGTATGAAATCCTGATACTTCGAAAGAGATTGTCCGTTTGTACACGAAGTGCATCCAGTTTTTGCCGTAACCCTCTCAACTTTCTTGAACATGCCACGTGGATGAAATGATGATACCATGCTAACTTCCAACCTCTTCAGAGTTCATTTGAACTGATTTTCAATTTCAGGGTCTTATAGCTAAAAATAATCAGTAAATACATGAAAAATAACAAATGAAGTCAGAAAAGGATGAAAATAGATGATGTAAGTAGAAACCAAATAAAATAAAATAAAATTTAAAAAATATATAAGTAGAAACAAAATAAAATAAACTTTGATAACATAAATAAAATTTATGGCCCTAAAATTACAAAAGTATTTTCTGTTCAAAACATTATAAGCAAAAAGAATTTTCCTGAAATAAATAAAATAGCAACAGTAAGTATTTTGTTGTAAGTAGAAACAAAATAAAAAATAAAGCAAAAAAGAAAATAAAAAACTGGGGAAAAATTAAAAAAATGCCACCTACTAGGCCACCACGGCCCGAATACGACTAGAAACCCATCCATGGGCCAGGATTCAGGCCCGTAGAAGGCCAAGCAGGCCCACAGACATAGCAGTGCGAGATTAGGCCCAGAGGCCTGCAGTTGGGAGGACCTCAATGGAGCTGGCGGGGCAGGGCTTATAAACTGGTCCTGCTGCTCCTCGGCTAGCGAGGTGGGACTAAACATCCCACCGCACCACGACTTTGGCAGCAGGACATTGGTCCCGGTTGGTGCCACGAACCGGGACCAATTCACACCTTTGGTCCCGGTTCGTGGCACCAACCGGTACCAATGCCCCCCCTTTAGTCCCGGTTGGTGCCACCAACCGGGACCAAAGCCCTCTGCTTCCTGCCCTTTGGGCTGCTGAAAAGAGACCTTTGGTCCCGGTTGGTGTCATCAACCGAGACTAAAGGGCAGCATTGGTCCCGGTTGGTGCCACGAACCGGGACCAATGCTT
>NC_057810.1:9828200-9839576 GCF_018294505.1 Triticum aestivum
CGCCCCCGCCGTCGTCGCCCTCCGCCGCCTCCAAGAGCCGTCGCCCGTCACTGTCGACGTCGCCCGTCACTGTCGACGTCGCCCTCCGCCCCTGCCGCCGTCGCCGTCGCCCTCCGCCGCCCATGCCGTCGCCCTCGCCGGCCGCCCCCGATGTGATACGCCGCCGCCACTGCTCTGTTCATTTTTTTTTTCATATAATTTGTATTATTTGTTTGTTCATTGCATTATTTTCATATATATAATGTATATATGTATGTGGTAGCTATATGATGAATGGATGTGGCTATGTATGTATGAATATAATGTTCATAGCATTTTTTATATTTTTTTCATATATGTATTAATTTTTTATTTAGGTTAGTAGATATCGATTTTAGGTTAGTGCTTAGTAGTTGAACTAGTTGATTTAATAAAACTACTTTATTAAATTTTACTATATATAGAAGTAGTTTATTTTTAGTAAGAACTACTTTATTTTATTTATTTATAGTAAGTGTTCAGTAGTTGAACTAGTTGATTTAATAAAACTACTTTATTTTATTATATATAGAAGTAGTTTATTTTTAGCAAGAAAATTAATAGAACTAGTTTATTCTTTTAGTTCAAGCAATTAATACCGCATCGACATCGATGATGCCTATCCCGCATCCTCGTCGTCGACTCGGCGAAGGATGCCGGCTTGATCAGAGGGGCCATGTCCGGGACTGGGCTCCGCCGGGCTGGTATTGGGAGGTGCTACCTTCCGGGGGGCGTAGGTTGGTGAGGAGCCAGCCCGTTGTTGACCAGATCCTTGTTTGGTGGCGGTCGCGTGGGCTAGTGACGGTGCCGAGGCTTCCGGACACCGCGGAGGTGGTACATCACCGTGTCAGCGAGGAGGATGAGCCCGTCCGTCGCTACATGGTTGCGTTGGAGGGCAGGTTCGACAATACCTGGCAGGTTCTTTAGGGATCTCACTGGAGCTATGATCCTGGGATGGTTCCTTCTCTTTGGGTGTCCACCCCCCGCGACGATACCCATCGGGTGCTACGGTTCTAGCTGTATTAGCGATGCTATATGTATGACAGTATTCGAGGAGTATTAGTGATAATATTCGATGATGTACGGACACAAGAGATGATGTAGTTTTGCTTATAATTGAATGCATGCTAATTTGAATACTACTTTATTTTACGATTTGGTTTTGCTTATTGAATGCTCAAATTGGAAAAGTACACCTACTTTGAATGCTCAAATTGGAGAGCACTATGCAGAAATCTAGGAGCCCCCTCCATCATCTGCGCCGTCGTCCCTGTCACCGACCCCCCTCCAACCTCGAGGTGAGACCAGCCAAATATCCATGTTAATATGAGTCCTATAATATGAGTCCTCGGGTTGACTTTATGTCTGTCGAGTCTCCACCTATATGAGAGGACGAAGAATCCCGACTGTTGTCGTGGGGGTAGCTTCTCCTTCGCTCCCGTGTGCTAGACACAATTTGGTGTAATGCACTCGAGAACGAAAGGAGGAGCTACCATCACCGACGGTCGCAAGTGTCAGAGAGGAATCAGTGAGAGAGAGTCTCCAACCATATATATATATATGAGAGGATGAAGAATCCCGACTGTTGTCGTGAGGGTATCTTCTCCTTCATTCCTGTGTGCTAGACAATTTGGTGTAATGCACACGGGAATGAAAGGAGGAGCTACCATCACCAACGGTCGAATATGTACACCACATGAGCTGAGAGTTTTCAAGAAAAGGCTCGACAGACCGATAGTCAACCCGTGACGAATAATAATGATCTAATTTATGGTTTTAGTACATATATTTAATTGTACAGGTTTAATATTTGAATTATGAACATAGGAAATGTCGTACCCGGACGATGAAAACCGCCCGGGGGAGTGCGACTGGTGCCACGACGACCGAGGTATGTGCGACAGGTTCCTTGAGCTGGACAAAGATCGGCGCTTCAGCATTAAGCTCGAGGAGACCTTCGATGTTGAAACGGTACGCAACGACGACAAGAGTTTTTTTCATAATTAAGCACGACTTCAACTATTTCAACGTGTACTTTTCATCTTTTCCAATCTGACTAGCTTATCCCATGCTATGCAAGACACTATGTCTTGGAGAGGATGGGTTTTAAAGACCATGAAAGTATGGAAACATAGAAATTTCACCTAAGGACCCATCATGGTGCGGATTTTGAAGTAAAGTTGTACAATTCTGAGATTGTAACCCATTTTGGTTGTAAAAACTGGGAAGCACTTTGCAAGATGTATGGTTTTGATGAGGGTATGCTTGTCACCATGGATCTTGGTGATCCTAAAATCGAGCAAGACAATATGGACATTTGGGTCCTTGTTGATACGCTTCCAATTCTTCCCCTATGTGAGCTTCTCAAACATAGTTATTAAGTAATTTATATTGTTTATTTCAAAATAATTGACAGCTTATTTCCATTGACAGCTTATTTTCATTCTTCAAAGAATGTGCGGAAGATGATAGACAAAACCCACTACACTGATGGCTCTGAATTAACTTATCAGGAGAAAAATCATCTGATCACATTTTGTACTGATCTTGAGAATTACAATATCTACAATCGAACTCCTCAACATTTTGGTCAATACGTGCCACTAGTGCACGTGTTGAACTACGGTAACTACCATGGAGATACCCGGTAAGATTTTTTACTATTACGACATCCGTGCATCTTTTGCATGCTTCTAAAACTAGTACATCATTGCTAACTACGAAGTTATTACTATGTTTTTCAACAGATAATCCCAAATGATTGTGTGCCTCATCTGATGTATCAGCATGGTCGCCTTGATGCTTTGAACATACAACCAGGTCATCCTACGAATCTCAACTATCCATACCGGATTTCTAAAAGAAGTGGAGACATGACAATCAAAGAATGGAAAAAATGTATGGACAGTCGTAAGGAGGTTCTTGGAAGCAAAAGGAAGCGAAGCGCAAGAATTGGAGACAGGATGATCTCCATTCTCCATAATGGAGAGTCAGGGTCTATATTGTTTTCTGCTATTTTACCTTAAGGGTATTTAGGTCCTACCTAATACTGATGATCATGTGCTAAGAACAATTAAGTAGGGTTGGTTCGATGACTATGAGGATGATAATCGTACGACTTGTTATTAATAACGCGTAGAAGTTGTACGATGATGCATGATTAGTAGGACTTGTTGTTATATATGATGATGCATGATGCGAGCATGAAGAGTTATTATATATCAGCGGGTGAAATGAACATAGCGCAGTAGCGTTCGTAAACGAAGCACGGAGATATAAGAGAGGACACTTCTCTCTATTAGCTAGCTAATAACAACCTAAATTAACCGCCAAAACCCCTAAACCAGCCCCTTTAAAAAAAACACCTCAGCTCCAGCCAGCTGCCGACGCGTGGATGCCTTTTGGTCCCGGTTTATGTCACGAACCGGGACCAAAGGCCCCCATGCCTGGGCTGGCCGCAGCGGCCACGTGGAGGCCCATCTGTGCCGGTTCATGTAAGAACCGGGACTAAAGGCCAAGGGCATTAATAACGACCTTTTAGTCCTGGTTCCTAAACCGGGACAGAAGACCCATACGAACCGGGACAAATGGCCTTTTTTCTACTAGTGTGCATGAACAAATAAGGCTCAAAATGAACATGCTTGAAGACTGAACGAACTCACCCGCGGACATTTGAGGGGCCAAATTTGTCAATTATAGTCGTAGATGCCCTAATACTACTCTGAAACTCTGTATAAAGTGGGGCGAAAGTCTTTTTCGGTGATACTATTCTGAAACTCTGTCTCTCACCATGCAAATTGGCCTACAACTTTTGTCAGGCATGTAAAACATATGTACTGACAGCAAAATCAGCATGAACTAGATTAGGTAGAATTTGAAGCTGGGTAAAGAAATGAGCTTAGCGTCGGTCTGCCTGACTGTGAACCTAAGTGGAGTGAGTGTGAACACCTTATCTCCCTCTCCATTACCCAAGCCAATGACGGGTAATGGAGTGCCAAATCATTCATACACCTTCTTAATCACACACCTCACCTTTCGGACCAACACTGCCTTTTGGGTCCAGTAGCTGCTGGTCCATACATACATGCAACTGTGACGTGGAGCCCACATGTCGGGTTGTGGGCCACTTAATTTGACCTTTGCTGGGTCGCTTTCCGGCCGTCCACAGCCATGGATGGATCTCTTTACCTCCTTTTTTGTTTTGCCCCATTCCCAACATAATTATAAATCAAAACCACAGTTGGATACATGTAGTCGACAACGGCATCCCCCTGATAGGTGAGCTAGCACGTGCTCGAGCCAACAACCATAAGTTTGCCTATATTCATTAATAACACATACACATTGCAATATCAAAGCAGATCTTTTTTAGAGAACTCAAAGCAGGTTACTAAGAGCAAGCTAGCTAGTTATTACGTCCGTCCCAAATTAGTTGTCTTAGATTTGTCTAGATATAGATGTACCTAACGTGTGAATATACATATGTATATAGACAAATCTAAGACAACTAATCTAGGACGGAGGGACTAGGATATATTGCAATACCACACACATATTCCTTATCTAATCGTTCACGTCCCTAAGGTGTTGAGGGTTGGCGGCTCGGGCAAAACTCTAACAGCCACCGCCTCTCCTGCCCTCCCCAGCTATCGTCGGAGGACATCGGCTGGCAAAGCCACCTTGGTTAACGATAGCGACATTGCTACCTTATCTTGCGGCGATCTCTTGTGCGGGGAGCTCTCCAGTCACGTGATGCGGTGGCCCTGGACGGTACCACACAGCCGATGGAGTTTGGACGCCAGGGCAACATCCCTGGGTGCTCTAGGTGTCGTCTTAGTGTTGTGTTGTGTGGGCGACGTGACTGGACGTGTGCGATGATTGGCTTTCTATGCCCAAATCTGGCAGCAATGACTCAGGGCTGGTCGGCGGTGTTAGCGGCGCATCGCGAGACAACATCTACGACGAGGATGTGAAGACGTGCAACAATGGGTTAGTGGCGTGCGTCTACAGCTTGCAACGGCCATGGAGTTGTCACCGTGTCTCGTCCCGTTGTTGACGTTAGCCTCTGCCACGGGATTTCTAGAGCATGTGCATGTGACACTAGCAGAAAAAGGGTCAAATGTGAGATACATTAGTCCCGGTTTGTAACAAAATCGGCACTAATGTGTCCATTAGTGCCGGTTCCAACGGCTAGCTGGGAGGAGCTCTTTAGTACCGGTTCGTGGCAAACCTTTAGCACCGGTTCGTGCCACGAACCGGTACTAATGAGAGTGGTGGCAGGATGTTGTCAGAGTGGGGCCCTTCCAGCATCTTTAATATCGGTTCGTGGCATGAACCGGTACTAAAGGTCGTCCTATATAAACCCTTCGTCCACCCGCACTCTGTTCTTCCCCTTTCCCCTCTCCCTCTCCTCTGTTCTTCCCTTCTTCCTCTCGAGTTCATCACAAAATTTGCCCCAAATTTGTCAAGATTTGCAGGCCCTCATCCATTCAAATGATCACCAAGGTTAGCAACTTTGTCCTTTCATCTCTTATTGCTAGATTGGCTCTTGCATTGGTTTATATAGTGATTAATTGTGGGTTTTAGTAATTTGGGAGGAATTATATGTGGTAGTATTTGATTTATATGCAATTTGAGGTCAAAATAACACTTAGTTTGCATATGTAGGTGTGGTTTACTTAGTGCCTTCTAAATCTCCGTCATAACCACCGTCGATCGCCCGCACCGTCCCGTCGCCGGCACCACCTTGTGGTGAGCCTCTTGTTCATGAAATTTTATATAAAAAATTGATGTTTGTGTGATTTGGATATATAGTTACTCGTATAATAATTATCTCACCCGTACGTTGTTTGTTATACATAGTGCCATGGTTTTGATATCCGTCCCCGTCGGCCCTCGTCCTTGTTATGATTCGGATGTGGTATATTATTTTTTAAAACTATTTGTTGCATTTCGTGTTTATGACAAATTATGCCCATCAAGTTGACATAGATATTTTTATCTAGGAGGTATGTGAACCGGAAATTCCAACTGACCCTATTGTCGAGAGGTTAAATTTAGTTGAAAGAGAAAACGAGTACTTGAAAGAAAAATTGAAAAGAATTGAGGGGGAGAAGATGGAATTGGAGTTGCATGTTGCCGATGTCGTCGATGATCACAAGATCAAGATGGAGAAAATGCGCTTGGAGATTAGAAAGATTAGAAAATATGCCATCGATAGTGAGGCTTGGTATCATTATGCTGTTGGATCAATTGTTACCTTAGTTGCGATCTTGATCGCATTTGTTGTTGCATTTAAATGCTTTAGCTAGAGAGTTATTTGTTTGTTGCATTTAAGTGTTGTATGAACTTTATGTATGAACTTGTATTAATTTGGTCTATTCGGTGTTGTGTAATGAAGATGAGCCGGCAATGGATGTACGATGACCGATGCTCTCCCCAGTTCGTTGAGGGCGTGCATACTTTTCTGCTTGCGATTGAGGCAAACAAGCGGGCGGATGGTTTTATGCCTTGTCCATGTACTGGCGGTAAGAATGGTCGCAATTACTCTACGTCATGAACCATTCACGTCCACCTGTTTGAGTCCGGTTTCATGCCCCACTATAATGTTTGGACCAAGCACGGAGAAAGAGGGGTTATGATGGAAGACAATGAAGAAGAAGAGGACGACGACAGCTATCCTGGCCATGGGTTCCCTGAATACGATGATACAACAATGGGGGAAGAAGCTGAGCCGGTAATGCGGGAAGAAGCTGAGCCAGCAATGCGGGAAGAAGCTAAAGAAGAGGCATCAGATGAGCCCGTTGATGATCTAGGTCGGGCCATTGCCGATGCAAAGAGAAACTGCGCAAGTGATTTGGAGAAGAAGAAGTTGCAACGCATGTTAGAGGATCACAAAAAATTGTTGTACCCGAATTGCGTAGGTGACAAGAAAAAGCTGGGCACCACACTGGAATTGCTGCAATAGAAGGCAGAGAATGGTGTATCTGACAAGGGATTTGGAAAGTTGCTGGTAATGATAAAGGATATGCTTCCAAAGGACAACGAATTGCCCGAGAGTACGTACGAAGCAAAGAAGGCTGTCTGCCCTCTAGGGTTAGAGGTGCAGAAGATACATGCATGCCCTAATGATTGAATCCTCTACCGCGGTGAGTACGAGGATTTGAACGCTTGCCCGGTATGTGGTGCATTGCGCTATAAGATCAGCCGCGATGAGCATGATGATGTCGAGGGCGAGCGCCCCAGGAAGAAGATTCCTGCCAAGGTGATGTGGTATTCTCCTATAATACCACGGTTGAAACGTTTGTTCCAAAACAAAGAGCATGCCAAGGCGATGCGATGGCACAGAGAAGACCGTAAGAAAGACGGAAAGTTGAGAGTACCCGCTGACGGGTCGCAGTGGAGAAAAATCGAAAGAAAGTACGGGAAGGAGTTTGCAGATGACGCAAGGAGCGTATGGTTTGGTCTAAGCGCAGATGGCATTAATCCTTTTGGGGAGCAGAGCAGCAACCATAGCACCTGGCCTGTGACTCCATGTTTGTATAACCTTCCTCCTTGGTTGTGCATGAAGCGGAAGTTCATTATGATGCCAGTGCTCATCCAAGGCCCTAAGCAACCCGGCAACGACATTGATGTGTACCTAAGGCCATTAGTTGAAGAACTCTTACAACTGTGGAATGGAACAGGTGTACGTGCATGGGATGAGCACATGGGGGAAGAATTTGACCTAAATGTGTTGCTGTTCGTGACCATCAATGATTGGCCTGCTCTCAGTAACCTTTCAGGACAGACAAATAAGGGATACCGCAGATGCACACACTGTTTGGATGATACCGACAGTATATATTTGAATAGTTGTAAGAAGAATGTGTACCTGGGACATCGTCGATTTCTTCCGAGCAGGCATCCCGTAAGAAAGAAAGGCAAGCATTTCAAAGGTGAGGCGGATCACCGGACGAAGCCTCGCCACCGTACTGGTGCTGATGTACATGATATGGTCAAGGATTTGAAGGTGATATTTGGAAAGGGTCCTGGCGGACAACCTGTTCCAAAGGATGCTGACGGACGCGCACCCATGTGGAAGAAGAAATCTATATTTTGGGACCTGCCATATTGGAAAGACCTAGAGGTCCGCTCCGCAATCGACGTGATGCACGTGACGAAGAATCTTTGCGTGACCCTGCTTGGCTTCTTGGGCGTGTATGGGAAGACAAAAGATACACCTAAGGCACGGGAGGACCAGCAACATATGCACGGAGAAGACGGCATACATCAGGGTCATGCAAGCTACGCTCTTACCAAAGAAGAGAAGGAAATCTTCTTTGAATGCCTGCTCAGTATTAAGGTACCGTCTGGCTTCTCATCGAATATAAAGGGAATAATAAACATGGCAGAGAAAAAGTTCCAGAACCTAAAGTCTCATGACTGCCACATGATTATAACGCAACTGCTTCCAGTTGCATTGAGGGGGCTTCTACCGGAAAACGTTCGATTAGCCATTGTGAAGCTATGTGCATTTCTCAATGCAATCTCTCAGAAGGTAATTGATCCAGAAATCATACCAAGGTTACAGAATGATTTGGTGCAATGTCTTGTCAGTTTTGAGTTGGTGTTCCCACCATCCTTCTTCAATATCATGACGCACGTCCTAGTTCACCTATGCGAAGAGATTAACGTTTTGGGTCCTGTATTTCTACACAATATGTTCCCCTTTGAGAGGTTCATGGGAGTCTTAAAGAAATATGTTCATAACCATGCTAGGCCAGAAGGAAGCATCTCCAAGGGCCATCAAAATGAGGAGGTCATTGAGTTTTGTATTGACTTTATTCCTGACCTTAAGCCGATTGGTGTTCCTGAATCGCGGCATAAGGGCAGACTGGATGGAAAAGGCACGCTAGGAGGGGAACAAATAATATGTATGGATGGACATTCTCTCACTGAAGCACACTACACAGTTCTACAGAATTCCACCTTGGTGGCTCCGTATATGGATGAACACAAGAATTTGCTACGCTCCAAACACCCGGAGCGGTCTGATGACTGGATTACACGTGAACAAACCAGGAGTTTCGCCAGCTGGTTGCAGACACGTACCATGCATGACACCTCTATTGAAGATGACCTGTACTTGCTGTCCCAGTTACCATCTTCGAATATAATGACTTTCAAAGGGTACGAGATAAATGGTAATACATTTTACACGATCGCCCAAGATAAGAAGAGCACCAACCAAAACAGTGGTGTCCGCTTTGATGCAGAAACCAAGACGGGAAAGGAAACATATTATGGTTATATACAGGACATATGGGAACTTGACTATCGACGTGGTTTAAAGGTCCCTTTGTTTCGGTGCAAATGGGTCAATATGACACGAGGCGGGGTAACGAAAGACCCGCAGTACGGAATGACAACAGTGGATCTCAACAATCTTGCGTATGCAGACGAACCATTCGTCCTAGCCAATGATGTGGTACAGGTTTTCTATGTGAAGGACATGTCTACCAAGCCAAGAAAAAAAAGATAAGGAAGCGAATGCATCGTACGATGAGCCAAAGCGGCACATAGTTCTTTCTGGAAAGAGAAACATCGTGGGAGTGGATGACAAGACAGACAAGTTAGAAGATTATGAAAAGTTTGATGAAATTGCTCCATTCACAATGAATATTGACCCGAGCATCCCGTTAAATGATGAAGATTTTCCATGGTTACGGTGCAAAGGGACACACGCGAAGAAAAAGTTTCACACCCAAAGATCTGGGATGTGATCGGCTTCACTAGCTATCATCACTTTCTTCTGTGTTTCGCATCCAGAGGGCAATCTCTGTAATAGTTAGGGTAGTTATGTGTTTTGGCATTTGAAACGCGAAGAAATTTTATGTGCAAACAAATTCACACTAATTTCAAATAATTCAAAATTTAAACTATTCAAATTTGAAAACTACGGGCACTAACAGAAAGTTTGTAATTTTTTGTACCTAAAGAGGCTGTGTCAGCCTCCGGTCAGGCTATGGCCCCACCATCACCATTTAGTGCCGTTTCGTATCACGAACCGGTACTAATGAGGTTGTATCATGTAAGGATGGGACCCCACGAGCACCTTTAGTACCGGTTCATGGATGAACCAGACGTAAGCTGTTTTTTAGTCCCACCTCGCGAAATGAGAGGGGCTAGGAGCGGTTTATAAGCCCTGAGTGCAGAGACGATGAAGAAGAGGATCAATGCTCACGTTGCTTAGCTTCAAGCCTTCAGGAATACGGTAGACTGCACGGAGCTATGCGCAGTGCAGTTTACACTATTCCGAAAGGCTTGAAGCAAATTAACGAGCATTGCACCTCTTTTTTATTTTTAATAACTTATTACAACTCCGGACTTCTTCTGTTATGGCAAAAACTAATTGCACGTCGATATTTTTTTTAAGTTATAACTCCAGACTTTGACCATCAAGTTTTGCAGAAAAGAAAAAATAGCAGAAAAGAAAGAAAAACTATAGCTGAAAAGAAAAAAACTATATAAAAAAACTACTCAAAAATAAATAGAAGAAAATAAATATAGCAGAAAAGAAAAAACTACTCAGAAATAAATAGAAGAAAAAATAAAGAAGAAAAGAAAAAAAAATTATATTTGCTATTTTTCAATCGTTTACAAAATGACCGTGAAATTGAAAATCACTACAAAATGAACTCTGAAAATGTTGAATTTTGGCAAACTAGATGAAAAACTACTCACAAATAAATAGAAGAAAATAAATATAAAAGAAAAGAAAAAACTATACAAAAAACTACGCAAAAATAAATAGAAGAAAATAAAGCAGAAAAGAAAAAAATAAAAAAAAATTGGGGCGCTGCCCTGTTGGCCTGATAGGCCACAGGTGTGTAATTACAGGCCTTAAAGGCCCAGCAGACTCACAGGGCAGCGCGCAGAGTTTAGGCCCACAAGCCTGCTATATAGAGGAGTTCGAAGTGGTAGCCGCTGCTGGGTTTATAAACCAGTGCGGCTGCCCTTCGCCCGGCGAGGTGGGACTAAACTTTGGGGTGGCAGCGCGAGGCCTTTAGTACCGGTTGGAGCCACCAACCGGTACTAACCGGTACTAAAGGATGGTCTTTAGTACCGGTTGGTGGCTCCAACCGGTACTAAAGGCCTTGTCTTCCCGCCGCTTGGCCTGGCCAAAACAGGCCTTTAGTACCGGTTGGTGGCTCCAACCGGTACTAAAGGTGCCTTCTATAAATACACTTACGAAATTTTCATTCTCCCTCTATTTCTTCCTCTGTTTCCGTCGTCTCCGTCACCGTCGCCGCCCCCGTCCCCGTCGCCACCCTCGTCTCCGTCGCCGCCCCCGTCCCCGTCGCCGCCCCCGTCCCC